>NW_011476414.1:0-1775 GCF_000754665.1 Bison bison bison | reverse complement strand
TGATTTCATATATTTCAAATGAATACTTCCTGAAGAACTTGAATCATTCATTTTGCTACCTTCCAAAGAGGAGCACTATTCTTGGGAAGACTCTGTCAGCCACCTTGGAAGAAACTGTCCCATTTCATGCCCAGCCTTGATTATTTTCAACTCTAGTTGCTTTCAACTTGTACACTGCTCTAAGCAAATATATCCAGAAAGTATGTTAATTTCACTCCTGGATTTTACTTTGAAAGTGATTGAACTAGTTAAACTTTCTGTTACAAGTAATAGAAACCCAACTCAAAATGAACTAGCTTAAACAAAATGGGGATTCATTGGCTCATAAACTGAGAAATACACAAATTGAGATGTTGAGTCTAGAGGCTCAAATTCTCTCTCACCACCTCTTTGTTTTACTTGGCTGCATTCTGCATAGATGTGCTCTACAAAGGATGGGGAAGATGGCTACAGATATCTCTATATTCACATTTTCTTTAGTTAATCTAGTGGAAAGATTTCTTTCAATTTCTGCATCTTGGGGAAGATACTAATTATCTCTCCATGGGTCTGGTATCCACTCCTGGATCAAGATTGTACCAAGGATGGAGTACAGTGATTGGCTCAGCCTGGGTCCTGTGTTGGGGTAGGGATGGGGGTTTGTGGACTCTTTGTGCATTAGCGTAAATGACAAACATTGTTAGGACCTCAAGTAGTAGAGGATGAGTGCTTCAAAGACAAGGTTTAACTCTTTTTTAAAAAACTGAGATACAGTTGTTCTTATATTATATGTTACAGTTGTACAAAATTAGTGATTCAAATTTTAAAGGTTATACTCCATTTACAGTTATAAAATATTGGCTGTATTCTCTGTGCTGTACAATACATCCTTGTAGTTTATTTATTTTATGCATAATAGTTTGCACCTTTTAATCCCTTATGATTGTCTTGTGCATCTCTCCTTCACTCTCCCCACTGGTAACCACTACTTTGTTCTCTATATCTGTGAGTCTATTTCCTTTTTAAAAATATTCACTAATTTCTTTTTTAGATTCCACATGTAAGTGATATCATATGATATCTGTCTTTCTCTGTCTGACTTCACTTGCTATGAAAATCTCTAGGTCCGTCAGTGTTGCTGCAAATGTCATCATTTCATCCTTTTTGGGCTGAGTGGTATCCTATTATACATGTATAACACATCTTCTTTATTTCTCTGTCAATGGATGAAAAGGGCAATAATAATAATAGCAATATTATTGCTATTAAGAGTCTATTTCAATGTATATATTTGGTACAAAAAATTCAGAATCTTCCTGAAACCTGTCTTGTATACACACTTCAGGTGTATCTAAGATAACCATCTTAAACTCATCTTTGGTTCTAGAATTTAGTTTGAGATTGTGGCGCTGTCTGCCAATCCCTGAAGTCATCCTCATGAATCCTAGACATATGGATTGATGGAAGATTTCTTTTGGTGTTAGGGAAACCTCTTTGCAGTTAATGGGGGAGGCATAGACTCTTTAACTAATAAAACGCTGTTTCCCATGAAAAAGTAATAATAAATACAAAGAAACGATTATGGGATCCTAAGGAAATAAAGCATTATTAAGGATCAAATAAATTCTACAAGATCATCTTTAATAGTTTTAAAATAATATGTATTAATAGTGCTAGGGGCAATTTGAATCAATAATGCTACATTTCCAGGAGGGTTTAGGAGATGAAATTCTTCAAGAAATAAAACTACTTACATATCTGTGTCATAGACACACAACAAAAAGGATCTTAAGTGG
>NW_011476413.1:8431-15925 GCF_000754665.1 Bison bison bison | reverse complement strand
GGGGGAAGGATGGGGGAAGGGATAGTCAGGGAGTCTGGAATGGACATGGACACACTGCTGTGTTTAACATGGGAAACTACGGTTTCATTTTTTGGAAAGTCTACTTGAGTGACAGTTTCCATTTATCCTTAACACCTTCATAAAAAAAAGCAAATTACCGTTTGTTATTAAAAAAAAACAAACCACCAAGGAGTCAGAGGATTACGTGGATGCTTGAATGTAAATAGTTACTATTGGGATGTGATTTTAGTCACAAAGACGTTCATTTACTTGATCCTCAAAAAGATTAGTTAGCTTTTTTTTTTGGGTAACAGATTTTGGGGTATTTGTTGTGTTGACTCATTGTATTCCTAGTTTTTTTTTTTTTATTAAGGGCTCTTCTTAGTGTTCTCCCAGAAGCCTGTTTCTAAGAGGTGTCCATTTCGGGACAGTTGGCACGGCTTCCTTTAAAAGCAAAAGTAAAACTGCCCGGGACGACTGCTTTCGACGACCCTTAGGATCGCCGTCTGGCACCTGGGATGCTGTTCACGGCTGGGTGTGTGGTCGGGTGGACTTGGCTCTCGACCTCCTGGGTAAGGTCAGCCTTTGTGCAGGAAGAAAGCGGCTGCTTTTCATTGTCCAGCGATTTCGTGGGCTTTTCTTTCTGCCCACACGAGTTGGAGCACACACCCGTATACGTAGGAAGGTTTCTGGCCAAGGGGGGGTGGGGGTGGCGTGCAGAACAGTCCCCAACTTCCCTAACGGTTCTTTGCATGTTGACAAATAACTCTGGACGAAACCTGAAGCCCGCTGCCTCTTAGGATGGGAAACCCATCCTCTGCTCTGGGACTCAGTGCCTGGCTTGACTGTTGAGTCAGCTCGAAGGTAGTTCCTACCTGGGCAGGTAGTTCCCAGGTGTGTGTGTGTGTGTGTGTATGTGAAAGTCACCCGGTCATGTCCGACTCTTTGCAGCCCCATGGACTGTACAGTCCATGGAATTCTCCAGGCCATAATACTGGAGTGGGTAGCCTTTCCCTTCTCCAGGGGGATCTTTCCAACCCAGGGATCAAATCCAGGTCTCCCGTATTGCAGGCGAATTCTTTACCACCTAAGCCACCAGGCAAGTTCCCAGGTAGACAGTCCCAAATCTGCCCCGGAAGGTGGGTTGTTATTTGTCTCTTTAGAACGTCTTAGTTTGGAAGCAGTGTGACCTCTGAGAGTCGGGGTTCCAGGCTTCTGCGTTCGCAGCCCAGAAAAGACGCCAGTGAATGGTTTCAAACATCTCGCAGTGATACGAGAACAGAAGACTGCATTAGTGTAAAATTAGGATATCAGCCCCGGAGAAGGCGATGGCACCCCAGTCCAGTACTCTTGCCTGGAAAATCCCATGGACAGAGGAGCCTGGTAGGCTGCAGTCCATGGGGTCGCTAAGAGTCGGACAAGACTGAGCGACTTCACTTTGACTTTTCTCTTTCATGTATTGCAGAAGGAAATGGCAACCCACTCCGGTGTTCTTGCCTGGAGAATCCCAGGGACGTGGAGCCTGGTGGGCTGCCGTCTATGGGGTCGCACAGAGTCGGACACAACTGAAGCGACTTAGCGGCAGTGGCAGGATGTCAGCCCAGCCCACGAACCACCCAGCCACACTGAGAGCAGGTGGATTCTTATAGGAAGGCAGATTGACAGGCGGGCTTTGAAGATGGAGTGACCAGGTTTTATTAGGACTCTTGAGGAATGACTGGGGTGGTTCTAGGGGTAACATATCCACCTGCCACGCAGGAGACCTGGGCTCAATCCCTGGGTTCGGAAGATCCCCTGGAGAAGGGCATGGCAACCCACTCCAGGATTCTTGCTTGGAGAATCCCACGGACAGAGGAGCCTGGTGGGCTACAGTCCACAGGGTCGCAGAGAGTCAGACACGACTGAGCAAACCAGCACACATTTTCGGTAAACTTGAGGAATGGAGATGTCGTCTTTCAGTGGCTTTTTATTAGTTGCCGGTGTTGAACTTGACTTTCCCAAGTGGCTTGGCGTGGCATCGCCCTTTGAAAACAGACCTCTGGCGTGTCCAGACTCTGCACCAACCCGCCGTGCCTGGGCTTGCAGAACAGTGTGTGTGTCCTGGTGATGACTGCGCTCTTTGGCTCCGGCCAGGGGCGTTTGGAGACACATTGCTGTTTGTTTTGCCTCATAGATGTGCGGATCCCATGGGCTTGCCCAGAACACGGTTAGCATGCGTCGGGCAAAAATGAAGGCTGGGTGCTTACCCTATCCGGGGTCATGGGGGACTTTTTTGTTTAATGTGCTTCAGCATCGTTAAAAAAAAATTACTCATTTATGTATTTATCTGACTGCACCAGGTCTTAGCTCTGGCATGCGAGCTCCTAGTCACGTGGCATCTGGTTCTCTGCTGTTCTTGTTTTAGTTGCTAACCAGTGTCTGACACTTTGCGACCCCATGGACTGCAGCACGCCAGGCTTCCCTGTCCATCAGCATCTCCCAGAGTTTGCTCAAACTTGTGTCCATTGAGTCGGTGATGCCACCCAACCATTTTGTCCTCTGTTATCCCCTTCTCCTCCTGCCCTCAATCCCTCCCAGCATCAGGGTGTTTTCCAGTTAGTCAACTCTTCGCATGAGGTGGCCAAAGCATTGGAGTTTCAGCTTCATCGTCAGTCCTTCCAATGAACACCCAGGACTGATTTCCTTTAGGATGGACTGGTTGGATCTCATTGCAGTCCACGGGAATCTCAAGAGTCTTCTCCAACACCACAGTTCAGAAGCATCAATTCTTTGGTTCTCAGCCTTCTTTATAGTCCAGCTCTCACATCCATACAGGACTACTGGAAAAACCACAGCTCTGACTAGACAGACCTTTGTTGGCAAAATAATGTCTCTGCTTTTTAATACGCTGTCTAGGTTGGTCATAGCTCTTCTTCCAAGGAGCAAGCGTCTTTCAATTTCATGGGTGCAGTCAGCGTCCACAGTGGTTTCAGGCCTCAGGAAAATAAAATCAGCCGCTATTTGCATTGTTTCCCCATCTATTTGCCATGAAGTGAAGGGACCGGAATCCGTGATCTTAGTTTTTTGAATGTTGGCTTTTAAGCCAGCTTTTTCACTCTTAGTTCCCTGACTAGGGATCAAACCTGCGTGTTAGAAGGCGATATCTCAACCACTGAAACACCAGGGAAGTCCTTTTTCTTGCCTCCTTAAAAGGAGAAGACAAGCAACCTAACTGTGATCGGTACGTTGACAACTGTCCGAGACATCAAGATAGCAGAAGGCTTGGGATCCCAGAACAGACGAAGAATTCAGGGAACCTAAGAGACGATAAAAACCAAGAGGGGAACCTGAGAGGAATTTTTTTTTTTTAACAAGTCTCACTTTGAGTCCCATTTTCAGAGCAGTTTGACAAGATACTATGTTGAACAAAAGCAGGAGGTGGCAGTAAGTCACAGTCAGTTTTTGGCAGGCTGGATGGACATGACAAAGGAGGAGGGTCTTATTCATTATGGTGAATTTTGTTCTCGTTCTGGAGCTGGGGGCTCCCAAAGGCACCGCTTTCATCTCCAGCTTTCTCTTGTGGGCTTGGGGGGGTATCCGCAAGGCGGTGCTTGCTGGGGGTCCGTCTCTCTCCGTGAACATCCAGGGGTCCCCTTGTGTTGGCTTCCTGGAGCTGTTGTTACAAACCATTACTAACCAGGTGGCTTAAAACCACACCCATCCATCCTCCCCCAGCCCTGGAGACCAGACGTCCGAGGTCAAGGTGTCCCAGAACTGAGCTCCCTGCAGAGTCTCCAGGGGAGGGTCCTTCCCGCCTCTTCCAGCTTCTGGGGGCTCCAGGCGTCCGTCCCTGGGGCTGTTGCAACCTTCGTGACCTTCCATAGTCTATAGTAACAGATGAAACCTGGGGTTTGAAACTACAGACATCCATCCCCCCTGTACCCTGAGTCCCGGGGACCAGAAACCCTGAGTCCTGGGGACCAGACGTCTGAGGTCAGGGTGTCCCAGGGCTGGGCTCCCTGCAGAGGCTCCAGGGGAGAGTCCTTCCTGCCTCTTCTGTCTTCTGGGGGTTCCGGGTGTCTGTCCCTGGGCCGGTGGCCGCCTCCCTCCCGTCTCCGCCTCTGTGTCCACGTGGCTTCTCCTGTGTCCGTGTCTCTCTTCTTCTGTCTTATAAGGAGCCTGTTCTTGGGTTTAGGGCCACCCCCATCCGAGAGGAACCTCATCTCAGACCCTTCACTCCATCATGTCTGCAAATACCTTCTTTCCAAGTAACTCCCCATTCTAAAGTTTGGCGGCGGGGGAGGGGGGAAACTTCCTGGATGGTCCATTGGCTAAGACTCCATGCTCCCAGCGCAGGGGGCCTAGGTTTGATCCATGGTCAGGGAAGTAGTTGCCACATGCAGCAGCTGTGACCAAGTTTCAGCCAAGTAAATTAAAAGAGTGTGTGTTAGTCGCTCAATCACGTCCGACTCTCTGGACCGCATGGGCTGTAGCCCCACCAGGCTCCTCTGTCCATGGAAGTCTCCAGGCTAGAATACTGGAGTGGGTTGCCCTTCCCTCCTCCAGGGGATCTTCCCCACCCATGGACTTGAACCTGGGTCTCCCGCTTGGCAGGCGGATTCTTTACCAGCTGAGCCAAATTAAAATAAATAAATAGTAAAAAAAAAAAAAAAAGGGTTGCAGGCGGATGGGAATCTTGTTTCGGGCCCAGACAACCTTCCAGCCACCATATCCCACACCTTCCGCTTGTCCAGAGGCTCCACCACGGAACTTGTCGCCAGCTTCTCCCCAAAACAAAGCAACTCCGCAGACCCCTCTGGACACCCACCAGGGTTCCCCTATCTGCGAGGGGACCGTCAGGACCTTCTCAGATGCTTTACCCACCCCCTGTCGTCCTCCCTGCCCTGGCTCCCTCTGCCAGCCCCATCCCCGCCGATTCCCAAGCAGCATTTTCTCTTTGAGTTTGCAAGCTCCTCTTTTTCGGTTCTTCTCGCTGCCTTCTGTGGCCACAGGGAAATCTCTGAAACAAACTGAAAACACACTAGAGCTCAGATCAGCCAGGCCACTTCCCCTGTGTCTGCCCTGTGACTTCCTGGAACTGCCTCTCCCAAAGAACTTGGTGGAAGGCTTTCGAAAGGCCGGCCCTTCTCTGCCCCCGTTTCCTCCGCCCCCTTGAATCTCAGCTCTTGTCTGTGGCTGTCACCAACGCTCATTTCAACTAGACCGCAAGCTCCAGTCTTCTCCCTCCTCCCCAGTTTCCACTGCAAACTTCAGTTGCTCAGTCGTGTCCGACTCTTTGCGACCCCATGGACTGCAGAATACCAGGCCTCCCTGTCCATCACCAGCTCCCAGAGTTTACTCATGTCCATCTAGTCGGTGATGCCATCCAGCCATCTCGTCCCCTTCTCCTCCCGCCTTCAATCTTTCCCAGCATCAGGGTCTTTTCTAATGAGTCCATTCTTTGCATCAGGCACCCAAAGGATTGGAGTTTCAGCATCAGCCCTTCCAATGAATATTCAGGACTGATTTCCTTTAGGATTGACTTCCTCCAAAGACAGTGTCTTGGGAGTTCCCGGGTGGTTCAATGTTAAAGACTCCATGCTCCCAGTGCAGGGGGACACAGGTTCCATCCCTGGTCAGCTAACTACATCCCACACGCCATGACTAAATATACTGTGTGTTCAAACTGAGGCACAGTACAGCCAAATGTAAGTCTAGCCTCTGAGAGGGCTTCCCTGGTGACTCAGTCGATAAAGAATCCGCCTGCAATGCGAGAGACCTGGGTTTGATCCCTGGGTCGGGGAGCTCCTCTGGAGGAGGAAATGGCAACCGACTCCAGTCTTCTTGGCTGGAGAATCCCATGGACAGAGGAGCCTGGTGGGCTGCAGTCCATGGGGTTGTAAAGAGTCGGACACGACAAAGCACGGACCACGTGACATTGTCACGTCCCACCCTGGATGCAGCTTCGACTTTTAAAGTGGCCAGCTCGTGTTATCAAATTACAGAGACCAACCTTTGCCTCTGGGTCAAGAGTTACCAGGCGAGGTCCAGAGCAGCTCATATCTTCTCTCAGGGAGCCCAGTGCAAGAGCAGGAATTCAAGGCATCTCCTTGTGTAACATTTGTTAGCAGTGGGAGTTGGGCTGGCAACTTCTCTTGTTCCTGGTTTTCTTTTGTGATTGCACACTTTGTATCTTTGATAGGAGACAGCGTAACTTAAATAGCCCGTGACTAGAAGAATTGGGAGGGTGCTGTGAAGTATCTGTTCTATTTTTATCTTTTAAAAATAAGTATCTTACAGAACGAAGGAGGTGACTGTGCAATGGAATGCGGCTTGACTCCACAGCATTTTGAGGGAATGACTGGTTTTTGTTTTTGAAAGCCTGTCTAGACGAGTGGACTCACAAGGGCGGTCTGCCCCACCCAGCGCCCAGCTGAACTGTGTCCAGCTTATTCAGCTGATCTTTGAAGCTGAAGATTCCAAGCTTAAAAAAAAAAACCAAAAAACTTCATGATTTTATCCAAAGCACACATTTTTTTGAGGGTAGATTTTGCTTATTAAGAGAGAATTCCCAAATCAATAAAATTCACCTGTTGGAAGGGTCCAGTTCCATGGTTTTAAGTTTAATCAAAGTTAGCACACATTCTTTACAGAACTCCTGAAGGTTCCCCCACCCCCAGTGAAACAGGAGTTGGTACTGGTTTGCAGCCATAATTTCCAAAAGCCAACTTTTATTCTGTGTTTCTTAATCTTTTTTATTTTATGCTGGAGTATAGCCGATTAACAATGTTGTGATGGCTTCAGGTGGACAGCAAAGGGACTCAGCCATGCGTACACATGTACCCGTTCTCCCCCAACTCCCCTCCATCCAGGCTGCCACGTGATACTGAGCAGACTTCCCTGTGCTGTCCAGCAGGTCCTTGCGGGTTCTCCATGTTAAACACAGCCGTGTGTCCATGTCCATCCCAGACTCCCTGACTATCCCTTCCCCCATCCTTCCCCCTTGGAACCATAAGGTTGTTACTGAGTATTGAGCAGAGTCCCCTGTGCTGTCCAGCAGGTCCTTGTTGGTTCTCCATGTTAAATACAGCAGTGTGTCCATGTCCATCCCACACTCCCTAACTTATCTCTTCCCCCTGGCAATCATGAGTTTGTTTTCTAAGTCTCATGCGTCTCTGTTTTGTTATGTTCATTTTTCTCCTGTTGACATGCAGTGGTGTGCTAGCTTCAGGTATATAGCAAAGTGAGTCAGTTATACATATATCTCCTCTATTTTTAAAGATTCTTTCACATATAGGTCATTACAGAGTATTGAATAGAGTTCCCTGCGCTATATAGTACAGCCTTGTTCATTATCTGTTTTCTGCATCGTGTGTGGTCGGGGGGGGGGGCGGGCGTGCTCCATCATTCAGTCCTGTCTGACTCTTTGCAACCCCATGGACTGTAGCCCACCAGGCTCCTCTGTCCATGGGATTCTCCAGCCAAGAAGACTGGAGTGGGGTGCCATTTCCTTCT
>NW_011476413.1:3560-6548 GCF_000754665.1 Bison bison bison | reverse complement strand
CTGGGGGCTCCAGGCGTCCGTCCCTGGGCTGATGGCCGCCTCCCTCCCGTCTCTGCCTCTGTCTCCACGTGGCTTCTCCTCTGGGTCTGTCTCTCCTGTCCTGTGTCTTATGAGGACCCTGTCCTTGGGTTTACGACCACCCCTGGTGACTCAGACAGTAAAGAGTCTGCCTGCAATGCAGGAGACCGGGGTTCAGTCCCTGAGTCGGGAAAGTTCCCTGGAGGAGGGCATGGCAACCCACTCCAGTGTTCTTGCCTGGAGTATCCCCGTGAACAGAGGAGCCTGGCGGGCCACAGTCCACGGGGTTGCAAAGAGTCAGTTCGGCAGCGAGAGTTAATTACAGTGTTGGGTTCGTTTCAGGTGTACAGCACAGTGAGTCAGTTACGTACCTGTTCTTTTTTTACATTCTCTTTCCATACACGGTCATTACGAGATGTGGAGGAGAATTCCCTGTGCTATCCAGTAGTAGCTTCTTGCTTGTCCGTTTTCCACGTAGTCGTGTGTGCTCTGTTCGTCCCAAACTCCGCATTTAACGCTCCCCCAACCCTTTCCCCTTCAGTCGCCGTAAGTTTGTTTTCTGTGTCTCGTCCTGATTTAGAAAAGTGTCAAGAAAAAGACACGTCAAAGGAATGTATTTGGCGTGCTTTCCCATTCTGCCTTTACCTAGGTGTGTGTTTTCTCTGGGATGACTCATTTCCAGAAACGATGGTCAGTCACTCTCATCAAAGGACAATTCAGGGGCAAGTTACGTTTCTTGTCCTTCAGCTGCTGATTCATGTCCGTCTCTCTGCGACCCCATGGACTGCAGCTCGCCAGGCCTCCCTGTCCATCAGCGACTGCCAGACTTTATCCAAATTCATGTCCATCGAGTCAGTGATGCCTTCCAACCATCTCATCCTCTGTTGTCCCCTTCTCCTCCTGCCTTCAATCTTTCCCAGCAGCAGGGTCTTTTCCAACGACTCAGCTCTTTGCCCAGTTCAGGTGGCCAGGGTATTGGAGTTTCAGCTTCAGCATCAATCACTCCTTCCAATGAATATTCAGGACTGATTTCCTTTAGGATGGACTGGTTGGATCTCCTTGCAAGGGACTCTCAAGTGTTTTCCAGCCCCACATCGAAAGCATCAATGCTTAAGTGCACTCAGCCTTCCTTATGGTGCAGCTCGCACGTCTGTGCGTCGCTCCTGGGAGAACCACAGCTGTGACTCTTGGTAGCTTCGTCGTAGTCAAGTGATGCTGTGTATGCACGAATTTAACTTGACTGTTGCAGAGGAGCGTCTGTCGCCTGGTGTCTCGTAGGGAATGGAGTCGTCTGACCTGCCAGGTTGTCCGACATTCCTGGTGGCGGGGAGCCATGGTCACTGAGCACGCCTCTCCCCCACTCTGCCCTCCGCATGCAGGTACAGGGACGTTCGGCCGTGTGCAGCTCGTCCAGGAGAAGACAAGCAAGCATTTCTTCGCCCTGAAGGTAATGACCATCCCCGACATCATCCGCCTGAAGCAGGAGCAGCACGTCCACAATGAGAAGTCGGTGCTGAAGGAAGTCAACCACCCTTTCCTGGTCAAACTGTAAGTCCTTGGCTCTGGGTCCCTGCCTGCCTGCTCACCCGCACCCCCCAACGTGGGAGTCTCCTGTGTGTGCTGGGGACGGAGCGTGTTCCCGCTGGGTCCTGACGCACCTCAGGCTCCCCATCTTAACACAAGAGAGGATGCTGTTCCCACCGAGTGCCTGCCCAGGGTCGGTGGGGAGAAGGGGTGCCTCTCTGCCCCAGCAAGACATCCACGTGGGCTCCCCGCCTCCCATCGCCAGAGCTCTCATCTCCTGGGTTTTCCTGGGACCTCAGTCACCCGCTCCCCTCTGCCCACTCCCATCCTCTCTGGGGTGTCTCGTGGAGTCTCGAGTATCGTCACATGGATGTATCCTGGCGTTGTCCAGTTGATGGTGCCCGGCATGCAGCGCATACATGCTTCTGTCTCCCACACTCTTTGAAGTTTGCTTTATTGGTTGATTTATGATTTGGGGGCTGAGGTGCATGATTATTGGGCTACCCAGGTGTTGCTGGTGGTGAAGAACCCACCTGCCAATGCAGGAGATCCGAGAGACATGGGTTCAATCTCTGGGTGGGGAAGATCCCCTTGAGGAGGGCATGGCAACCCACTCCAGTGTTCTTGGGTTTCCCTGTTGGCTCATAGGGTACAGAATCTGCCTGCAGTGCAGGAGACCCGGGTCCAATTCCTGGGTTGGGAAGGTCCCCTGGAGAAGTGCGTGGCAACCCACTCCAGTATTCTTGCCTGGAGAATCCCATGGACAGAGGAGCCTGGTGGGCTACAGTCCAGGGAGAAGGAAATGGCAATCCACTCCGGTATTCTGGGGTTTCCCTGGTGGCTCATTGGGTACCGAATCTGCCTGCAATGCGGGAGACCCGGGTTCAGTCCCTGGGTTGGGACGGTCCCCTGGAGAAGGGCATGGTGACCCACTCCAGTATTCTTGCCTGGAGAATCCCACGGACAGAGGAGCCTGGAGGGGTTACAGTCCACGGGGTCACAAAGAGTTGGACCCGACGGAGTGACTTTCACTCACTGCCCTGCACGGGCCGGTGGAGTCTTTCCCACTGAGCCACCAGGAAAGCGGCTCTCCTACGCCCTTTGCTACTGAAAGGTACGACCCTGGTCCACGGCCCAGACGTGTAGGCGTCCACAGCAGGCTGTCTGTCCCCATCCCTGGGGGGAGGTGGGGGGGGAAGCTTCTTTCCTGGCTCCCAGCTCCTGCCCCCACTGTATTCCTCTCAATCCCCCTTGTCCCCCAGCCCAGCCTGTGCTCGGAGTTAACAGCTGTTCTGGCTTCCCCGACCTGACTGCTTACAAGGCACCCTTCGCTTCCCTGCAGTCATCGGGGTCCACCCACCCCACGCCGCGCCTCGCCAGCCATCTGCGTCTGTGTTTGCAGGTCCGGAGAGAATGACCCCAGGGGCTTTATTTAGTGGTGTCCTC
>NW_011476413.1:0-1337 GCF_000754665.1 Bison bison bison | reverse complement strand
GAAGACCTGGGTTCGATCCCTGGGACGGGAAGATCCCCTGGAGAAGGAAATAGCAACCCACTCCAATGTTCTTGCCTGGAGAATCCCATGGACAGAGGAGCCCAGCGGGCTATGGTCCGTGGGCTCACAAAGCTCAGGACATGTCCGAGTGACTGACACTTTGACCATCCGGCCCAGAATACCTACTTACTAATTTGCTCAGTGCAGGTCTTTGAGCCCATGAGGGTGTTATTATAAGGTCCTTGAGGTTTGGGATGTTTTCCCGTGCATTATCACTTCAGAGACCAGGTTGTGTTTGAAAACTGGGATTGCGTTGATCCAGGGCCAGCAGGCTTTGGATGTGTCCCCGTACAAAGAGCAGTGGGGAGAGGGATCTGTGTGACGAGCCCTGGGAACAGACGGCAGGGGACGCCCGCGGCCACGGGGTGAAGCATGCAGTTGGGTGGGAAGAAAACCAGGAGGTGAGCAGCTGTTGAATCCTCCCAGCTGTGCAGTTTTCTCTTGGAAGTGAGTCGCTTCTCCCAATATCTGCCTTTTGAAACACTGTCCAGAAACCCCAAGTGGGTTTTCCTTGTGTTTACATGAAGCTGTGTGGAGCACGGAAGATCATGCCGAAGGAAGACTCCAGTCTGAACTTCTGCTTGAACGGTTTGGCACGTTCGCCCGGGGTGTTATCAGCAAGTTCGGGATTTGAAGTGCTACTAGTTGCATTTTTCTGAAAGCCAGCCAGGAGGTTCACTACATAGATAGAGGACAGAACTTTTCTGTTCTGCAATAAAGCCATTCCGAAGGTCAGTGCAGCCAGCGGAGAGATAATTTTAGAAGAGCTGAGTAACTCAGCGTCCAGGGTGTTGAAGGATTGTGACACAGTCAAGATTTCCCAGGGGAGGATGGCTTCGGTCCTGTCTGAAGAAGGCTACCCTGTGTCTGCTCCCTGTCCTTTCTGCTGTATAGAAATTGCTGGCATCTAAGAGTGGGACCCGGAGAAGGCGGTGGCACCCCACTCCAGTACTCTTGCCTGGAAAATCCCATGGACAGAGGAGCCTGGAAGGCTGCAGTCCATGGGGTCGCGAAGAGTCGGACATGACTGAGCGACTTCACTTTCACTTTTCACTTCATGCATTGGAGAAGGGAATGGTAACCCATTCCAGTATCCTTGCCTGGAGAATCCCATGGTCAGAGGAGCCTGGTGGGCTACAGTCCGTGGGGTCGAAAAGAGTCAGACACGGCTGAGTGGCTAACATTTATCTGTTCTTTTGAGAGTGGCACCATGACAGGTGTTCTCAGCACCGCTGACATTTTTAGGACTTAAGCCCAGGAGGCAGCATCTCAATTAA
>NW_011476412.1:9101-10713 GCF_000754665.1 Bison bison bison | reverse complement strand
TGGGTGAATTTAACTCAGATGACCATTATATCTACTACTATGGGCAGGAATCCCTTAGAAGAAATGGAGTAGCCCTCGTACAGAACAAAAGAGTCCAAAATGCAGTACTTGGATGCAATCTCAAAAACGACAGAATGATCTCTGTTCGTTTCCAAGGCAAACCATTCAACATCCCAGTAATCCAAATCTATGCCCCAACTAGTAATGCTGAAGAAGCTGAAGTTGAATGGTTCTATGAAGACCTACAAGACCTTCTAGAACTAACACCCCGAAAAAGATGTCCTTTTCATCATAGGGGACTGGAATTCAAAAATAGGAAGTCAAGAGATACCTGGAGTAACGGGCAAATTTTACCTTGGAGTACAAAATGAAACAGGGCAAAGGCTTACAGAGTTTTGACAAAAGAACGCACTGGTCATAGCAAACACCCTCTCCCAACAACACAAGAGAAGACTCTACACATGAACATCACCAAATGGTCAGTACTGAAATCAGATTGATTATATTCTTCGCAGCCAAAGAAGGAGAAGCTCTATACAATCAGCAAAAATAAGACTATGAGCTGACTGTGACTCAGATCAAGAACTCCTTATTGCAAAATTCAGACTTAAATTGAAGAAAGTAGGGAAAACCACTAGACCATTCAGGTATGACCTAAATCAAATTCCTTACGATTATACAGTGGAAGTGACAAATAGATTCAAGGGATTTGGTCTGATAGAAGGAGTGCCTGAAGAACTATGGATGGAGGTTCATGACATTGTTCAGAAGGCAGTGATCGAGATCATCCCCAAGAAAAAGAAATGCAAAAAGGCAAAATGGTTGTCTGAGGAGGCCTTAAAAATATCTGGGAAAAGAAGAGAACCGAAAGGCAAAGGAGTAAAGGAAAGATATACCCTGAATTCAGAGTTCCAAAGAATAGCAAGGAGAGATAAGAAAGCATTCCTCAGTGAAAATGCAAAGAAATAGAAGAAAGCAATAGAATGAGAAAGACTAAAGATCTCTTCAAGAAAATTAGAGATACCAAGGGAACATTTCATGCAAGGATGGGCACGATAAAGGACAGAAATTGTATGGACATAATAGAAGCAGAAGATGTTAAGAAACTGTGGCAAGAATACACAGAAGGACTCTACAAAAAAGATCTTAATGACCCAGATAATCACAATGATGTGATCACTCACCTAGAGCCAGATATCCTGGAGTCCAAAGTCAAGTTGGCCTTAAGAAGTATCACTACAAACAAAGCTAGTGGAAGTGAAGGAATTCCAGCTGAGCTATTTCAAATCCTAAAAGATGATGCTGTGAAAGTGCTGCACTCAATATGCCAGCAAATTTGGAAAATTCAGCAGTGGCCTCAGGACTGAAGGTCAATTTTCACTCCAATCCCAAAGAAAGGTAATGCCAAAGAATGTTTAAACTATCGCACAATTGCACTCATCTCACACCCTAGCAAAGTAATGCTCAAAATTCTCCAAGCCAGGCTTCAACAGTACATGAACCAAGAACTTCCAGATGTTTAAGCTGGGTTTAGAAAAGGCAGAGGAAGCAGAGATCAAATTGCCAACATCCGTTGGATCATCAAAAAAGCAAGAGAGTTCCAGAAAAACAT
>NW_011476412.1:8921-9001 GCF_000754665.1 Bison bison bison | reverse complement strand
GATGGTCAAGAAGCAACAGTTAGAACCGGACATGGAACAATAGGCCAGTTCCAAACTGAGAAAGGAGTATATCGAGGCTA
>NW_011476412.1:3274-5856 GCF_000754665.1 Bison bison bison | reverse complement strand
TCTTCCTTCCTCCCACCCAGACTCCCATGAAAATTTCATCCATTGAGCCTTCCTTTCAGTGGGTGGGGCTAGCTCCCTGGCTGTGTCACCATTTCTTGTGGACTGAGCATCACTCTGGCCAGACTCTAAAGTCCCTCTCACACTTGGCCCCCACCACCCTCATCACTTGCCCTTGGATGCAGGTGGATTGAGCAGGGACAGGAGGAAATATCTCTTGCCAAAAGGTCCCTGGACCAGGAAGCTGCAAGCAAGTGAGACCTGGTGCAGGGAGAGAAAGATGTGCCAGCCTGAGCCATACTAGAATCTGCCTATCCCGTCTCCTACTAACCCACCCTTCATTCAGGGAGCATCTCCACGTGCTAGGGATGCATCATGGCGGCTGCAGTGATGAGCCCAATTCTCTTCTTGTTGCTCATAGTGTGTGGGAGACTTTGATCAGAAAGTCATCATGACAGAGGGAAAGTGCTTTGTGTCAGGAGACAATGTGATGTGTGACAGAGGCTTCTCATGGGTGTGCATCAGACTTCCCTAAAAGAAAGTAACCTTGGGACTTGCCCGGTGGCCAGTGGTTAAGAATCTGCCTTGCAATGCAGGGGACACAGGTTTGATCCCTGGTCAGGGAAGTAAGGTCTCACATGCTGCAGAGCAGCTAAACCTGCACTGCAATGAAAATCCCGTGTGACACTAAGACCTGATGCAGCCAAATAAATAAATATTAAAAAAAAAAGTAACCTTCGCAAAAAACAGAAGTGTCCTTCCAGTGAGGACAGGGGCAACGTAGGAGTGGGGAGTGGAGGTCACCACAAACTATTGAATGCCAGGTAGACTCAATAATGTTTGTTCAACACAGGGAATATTGACAATATTTTTAAGAACTATAAATGGAAAGTAACTGTTAAAAATCATAATAATTTAGATTTCCCTGGTGGTACAATGGATGGGAGCCCACCTGCCAGTTCAGGGGACACAGGTTCAGTCTCTGGTTGGAGAGGATCCCACACGCCATGGAGCAACTGAGCCCGAGGGCCACAAATGTTGAAGCCTGGGATGCCTAGAGCCCAAGAGCCTCAGCCACTAAGCCTGGGTGCTGCAACTACTGAGCCCAGATGCCACAACTACTGAAGCCATGAGCTCAGAGCCTGTATCCTGAAACAAGAGAAGGCACCACAATGAGAAGTCCATGCCCAGCAAGGCAGAGTAGACCCTGTTCACTGCAACCAGAGAAAGCCCTTGCACAGCAACAAAGACCCAGCACAGCCAGTAATAAATAAGTAAATAATTTTAAATAGTTGCAATAACTTTTTAAATTTAATTCTTTTTTATATTTTATTTTTGGTTGCATTGAATCTTTCTGGCTGCATGCAGTGCTTACTCTAGTTGCACCAAGCCGGGGCTACACTCTACTCGCAGTCTGTGGGCTTCTCATTGCCGTGGCTTCTGTGTTGCCAAGCACAGACTCCAGAGCTCTTGGGTTTTAGTATCTGTGGCTGCAGCTCAGTAGCTGTGCTGCATGAGCTTAATTGCCTCACGGCATGTGGAATCTTCCCAGACCAGGGATCGAACCCGTGTCTCCTGACTTGCCAGGAAGATTCCTAACTGTTGGACTATCAGGGAAGTCTAATTTTTTTTCAAGTGATGATGCAGGAATTCCCAGGTGGTACAATGAATAGGACTCAGTTCATACTACCTAGGGCCCAGGTTCAATTCCTGGTTGGGGAACTAAAATCCCACAAAGCCAAGTATGGCCAAATAACAACACGAAGAAAGGGGACTTCCAGTAACCTGGAAAAAATGCTGGCTCACTGCCTCTGGTCAGGCTTGAACAAGATTCTGGTCAAGGTGAACACTGGCCCCCGACCACTTGGAGCATGTGCCCACAGCCCAGTGGACTCTCTTTTGGAGGGGCTCCCCAATCCTTAGCATTTCCCACAAAGCCACGCCCCTAGAGGTCTCTCCACGGGGGCCTAAGCTACTCCTTAGGGATTAAAGCTTCCTGCACATCCTCTACACCTCAGGGCCAGGCCCCGGGGAAAAACGGGGAGCCCTGCTATTCAGGGTACACACCCACATGGTGAGCCCCATTGGCCCAGACCTCTGGCCTTGGATGGGCCCTGGTACCAGCTGGAGTCAATGCCCAGATCCCAGATCAGATTGCTGAGCTTGCAGATCTGCAGTCAGAAGGGATTTGTCAAGCTGGCACTGGAACACCGGTGAGGACCCCGGGGGTGGTCAGGCAGGGTTTCTAGGGCAGCGCTGCTGGGGAGGAGCCCCGCCCCCAAGGCCTGGAGTCAGGGGTGCCCTGTGCCCCGAGCCTCCCCGGTGCCAGTCTTCTCTCTGGGGGAGAACGAGCCCTCCCACAGTTTCTGAACCTGCCGGGGTCCTGGGTGGAAAGATGCAGGAAACATTGGGTTGCTGCTGAGAGTGGCCCTGCGAATGTTCCAGGCCCCAGGGCCTCCTGCCCTCCCACACCTGAAACCTCTGCCTGCTCTGCTCCCAGGCTCCCCAGCCCGCTCCCCACTCCTGGGCTCAAGGCCCCCTGCATGGTTGGGAGGTGAAGGTCCTAGGTTGGGACCTGAATACTT
>NW_011476412.1:0-1261 GCF_000754665.1 Bison bison bison | reverse complement strand
GCCCTCAGATGGGACTATGTACCTGTCACCCACCCACATGGGATCTTGGCCATCGGAAGCTTCTGTAACTTCCGCACGGAGGGCACTGGCTCCTCCCAACAGTTCCCAGGGCTTCAGTTCTCGGTGGTGATATTGAACAGGCTCTTCTGCCTCCCAGTCTACTGAGACTATGTTATGTCCTATGGTAAGTCTCGAGTCGAGTGACAGAAGGCAACTCCATCTGGCTGGAGTGGTCCCCACTCACAGCCTACCACAGGCACTCGGCTTGAACTCACAGTGTAGGGTCAGGAAGTGGCTTTGGAGCAAGGGTCCCGGATCCTTGCTGGGAGAGGTGCTGTAGGGTTCACGGACTGGGGGGCAGGGGGACAGGGGTAAGGAGTTTGGAAAGAAAGGGGTGGGATCTCACTCTTCCTGTGCTAAAGGGAGAAGAGCCTAGGGAGCCAATGAGTGGGTAAGATCTGTTCCTGCACCCCCTCTTGTCCACAGGAGCACGTTCCATGACCCATCAGAGCCTGGATTTTATTCTGTCCCAGCCCCAGCTCGGCCAGGCTGTGATCATCATGGTCGGGGGAGCCCATGAGGCCTTGCATGCCATCCCAGGGGAGCACTGCCTCATTCTCCAGAACTGTAAAGGTTTTGTCCGGCTGGCACTGAGGCACGGGTGAGCGGTGGCCCACCTCACTGTATGTCTGGGGATCTACACTCTATGCCTACACACCCGCCCCCTGGAGGTGGACTGTGTGTCCCCAGAGGTTCCACCGTGACCACCGCTAGAGGGCGCTCTAGGCAGACCTTGGGTGTTTCCTCTGTGCCCAGCCCTGGTGCCCATTCCCTGGGCTTCCTCCTACGCAGAGAGAGACGGGATCACAGTGCAAATCGCTGGACCCAGTGTCTTGGATGCCCATAGTTCATTGCTTTATGAAATCCTTCAAGCAAGACCTTGCAGGCTTCTTTACTTGTGAAATAGGGTGAACACCCACCTTGCCACCGCGTTGAAGTTGAGACTGTATGAGAAAATGTATATACAGTGGCCCAGTACACATTCGTCTTAAGAACCATGAGTCCCGGACTTCCCTGGTGGTCCAGTGGGTAAGACACCATACTCCCAATGCAGGGGACCTGGATTTGATCCCTGATCAGGGAACTAGATCCCACATGCCCCAGCAAAGACATGGCAAAACCAAATAACTAAATAAAAATATTTTTTTTTAAAAAAGAAACATAAGTCCCTTCTTCCAGATCTTTCCTTGTAGTAACATCA
>NW_011476411.1:10707-14072 GCF_000754665.1 Bison bison bison | reverse complement strand
GGAGTTGGTGATGGACAGAGAGGCCTGGTGTGCTGTGATTCATGGGGTTGCAAAGAGTCGCACATGACTGAGCAACTGATCTGAACTGAACTGAAACTAGACTTGTGGCTCAGAGCTGCAGGATCTCTTAAGTACCCCTTTGTCCAGAAGAAGACAAATTCTGACTCTGATCACCTGGTGGTATTCGGGATGGATAGCATCACCATGTATTTTCTTTTTATGTTGTGTTTTCAGTTTAGAGTTGAGTTTTTCCAGGTGGAGTTTTGCTGTCTTTACTTCTTTACTGTGATTCAATTTTGTGGTTTTAGCAGATGATTCTTACAGAGGAGAATAACCAGGGAAAAATACTAATGGACAGGGTGCTTGATGTACATCACGAGCAAGAAAACATGCCAAGCGCCAATGGAAAGGCAAGTACTTGGTCTCGCTCTCTGTCGGGTTCTCGTCTTACCATCCATTTTATGCAGGGCTGTTGGGACCTCTCACTGATGCACCATGTAGGTCTGAGTGGCCGTGAGGGTCCTGTGAGCTCCCAGAGCACAGAAGGCAGTTTTGACCTCACCGATTGCTGGGAGGTACTGTGTTCCCTCCCTCCCAAAACCAGGCTGTGTAAGGTTTCCTTTCCCCCTTAGCGACCCTCCAACAGCTCTCTAAGCCAGGAGGAAGACCTGGCTAAGGTGATCAAGCTCCAGGAAATCATAGAGAGGCAGTCATGGGAGTAGAGCCAGATGCAGGAGCGCCTGGCAGCCCTCTCTGCCCACGTGACAGAGCTGGAGGAGGACCTGGACACAGCCAGGAAGGACTTCCTGAAGTTCGAGGACGTGAACAGGAAACTGCAGCGGGAGTGAGTGACGGCGGCTGTGTCTGTTGTCCTGAGGTGGAATGTGGGTTCCTTGTTCTCCTGGGGATCTCAGCCTTGGGATGGCTGCGTGAGTAAGAGCAGAGCACTGGAGAGACCACAACTGGCTGCCTCCCTGCCTCTGCGTCCAGGTCTCTGGAGTAGAAGAGGCCTGGTCCAGGCAGTCCGTTGGCAGTGGACCAACATGAGGGCAGCCCTGACGCTGTGCCGCACCCTGGGTGTGGACTCCTCATTTCCACAAGTTCTAGGGGGCCCACTGTGTTCCTTTTTAAAAAATTCATTCATCCATTCATTCATTTATTGGCGTATAGTTGCTTTACACTGCTGTGTCAATTTCTGCTGTACAGCAAAGTGAATCAGTCATCTATCTATCTATCTATCTATCTACGTATCTGCCTCTCTTTTAGATTTCCTGCCCATTTACTTCACCACAGAGCACTGAGTAGACTTCCCTGTGCTGTACACTACGTCCTTACTTGTTGACTTTATGCGTAGTATCAGTGCTGTATATATGTCAGCCCCAGTCTCCCGGTTCATCCCCCCACCCGCCCCCCTGCAACTGCCTGTCGAATGTGTTCCTGATGATGCTGAAATTTGCTTCTGATTCACTCAGGCGAGTCTGGTGACACCTGTGGAGCCTGTTCTCTCGGAGAGATGGCAGCATGCTGTGTGGGCTCTGCTGAGGCAGCTTGCCTGGCCATCTTCTCGAGTTTTCTGAGGTTCCGCTCCTTGAAGGGATGTGTGACAGTGATACCGGCGGTCAGACAAGTCAAGTGGCATTTGCTCACCCTCAGATCCTCAGGCCCAAACTGTGTAACCATGTGGAATCGTGATGTTTCTGGCGGTCGTGTCTGCGGGTGTCGTGATTTATGAGAAACTCCCTAGCGGTCACTGTGAAAACAGAAGAGTGCTGGGGGCTCCGGCCTCCACCTGTGAGCCTTGCCTCTCCTCTGTGCGCAGAGAGACAGTGCCCACCCTGCCCCCCCTCCCCCATGAGACCATCTTAGAGAGAACCCCTCCAACATGTGGTACAGCAGGTGTACTTGTTTAGTAGCTTGGTGTGAATAATTCTGTGTGAGAACTCAAAACAGAAATATTTGCACAGGTTTGTATAACTTATTCACACTACTCTTTGGCAACCGGAGGAGATTAGGTGTCAGAGTTTCATACGTATAGAATTCTAGAGAAAGCGTTTTTAAGACCTTTCACTTTTAACGTTAGGACTTTGCCCACATTGGTTACTTAGTGACCAGGGAGGGACCTGAAATGGATTTTGAAGTGACGGACAGGAGTTGCACCAGCAACAAGTTCTGGTCCTGGTTTGAGCGTTTCATACATGTGGTGTAACTCTGCTTTCGAAGAACTAGGCTTGAGAAGGCTGCTCCCAGTTGTATACAATTTGACTTTTGTTTCCACTCATTAATATCCTTACTTTAATTCTAAGGAAATTGCATGAGACTTTTCCAACTTTTACTCGAGGAAACGAGCCTCAGAGCTCCCTGTTGGATCTGTTGAGGGTCCCTCCCTGTTCTGGGTCAAGCCCGCCTGTATGGTGTAGCAGACAGAGGTCCTAACTTCATGCCAGATACCTTCCCTCCTGGAATTCTTGCAATAACAGGGTAGTTTAGGATACTTGTTGTTTGCTGTTTGGGTTTATTATGTAGAAAAGAAGCTTGGTAAACCGAGTGGCTGGACAGAACGTTAAGACAGATGGGTGCCAATTGTGGCAAATGTGACCTTTGAGGTAGGCGCATTTTTGCTCACATCCAAGAAAACTGCCATGTCAAGGACTTTTATTTTGAGGGTGTTAACTTTATGTTTGATTTGAAACTTAGGACGATGTCAATGATAAACTGGAAAATGAAATTGCAAATAAGGATTCTAGGCATCGACAGGTAATGGCCTTTATGAACTGTGTCTGACTTTTATAGTAGTGAATTACTGAGGAAGGAAGGTAAAGATCTTTTCATGTGACTCCCACGTTGGAAATCAAGTCCCAGTGTAAAGTTCTTATGACCCTAAAATATTGCGTTCAAAAGTGTGGATGTACATCATGGTGAACCAGCTGTACTGGAAGGAAATACATTTTTTAAAAATTGGGGGTGACTGTGACTTACAGGTTTGAATTATTTGGGACTTGGTTTAACCATTTTGTGGAATTCCATTCCTGACTCTTTTGTTTTACTTGAACATGAATCTGTTGGCTTGTTAGAGTTTTTACCGAAAGAGCAGAGAGCAGCGGGGAACTTCATGGCAGCTGGCTGCCTGTTGGGAACTGGGGTCACTGTGACAAAAGGCAGGGTTAGAGGTCCGGTCTGACTAGGGTTTGTACTTCCTGTGGTTTGGTGAGCCTTACTCACTCCTGTTCCCGAGTGGTCTCAAATAATCAGGATTTAACCAGGAAAACCAAATCTGGCTTCTCCAAAACAAAGTGAGTCAGTCTGGTGTGTGCCAAAGTGTATCATTGTCCCCACCACAAAGATAAAATACTAGAAAGCCATTGAAA
>NW_011476411.1:9376-9449 GCF_000754665.1 Bison bison bison | reverse complement strand
TGTGCTGTCGCGGCTGTTGGGAGCGTTGCCCGGAGCTCAGTGAGCGGCTGAGGGGCCATAAGGTCGCGGGCGG
>NW_011476411.1:3636-8762 GCF_000754665.1 Bison bison bison | reverse complement strand
GGGAGCACGTCTCCTCTCATGAGCCGGTCACCAGAACCCTCCGTGAGCCACATGTCCCCCGCGAACCCGGGGCCCGTGGTCCGCACAGAGCATGGCCCGCTTGCCGCCCCTGCGGTCACAGCCCGCGTGTCGTCAGGACAGGGTCGTTGCAAGCGGAGCTGATGCTGTTCTTGGCCGACGGGCGGGAGAGCGACAGGGCAGCATCGAGGATAGGCTGCGCCAGATGGAGGCCCAACTGGAGAAGAAGAGCAAGGAGCTGCAGCGGGTGCCTGTGCTGACGGGGAGGCGGCTTCTGGGCGGGAGACAAGGCTTGGGCGGGGGCCAGCGCTGCCTTTCTCCGCCGCTCCCGTCTCTGCCACGGAGAGTGTGTGTGTGTGTGTGTGTGTGGCCCCATCTGCTGATCGGGGCACCACCTCCTCGGGAGCAGGGCCAGAGGTGGTCGCCCATAGGCGGTGGGCAGGGGCCAGGGCGTCCCCACGTTCAAAGAGGCTGTTTGTTGCTCTGACCAGCCAGTCCGGGGAGCTGCTTGGAATACAGGTGGACCTCACGACTGTCCCTCAAACAAACCTGACGGTGCCAGCCCGGGGCCCATGAAACTGAAGGCATGGTGCCCAGGTGTGGAGCCTGCTTGCCTCGGACGTGGCGCTTGAGTCCCACATGCCAAACTGCTGGCCCAGACTCGGTGTTTGTGTAGAATGGCTGCTCCTAGGCAAGAGGAGAACCGTAGTTGCGCTGCGACAGAAGGAGCGTCAGGAAAGGGTGATGGTGGAGGCTCGCATCACCGAGTCCTGAGAGAGGTTTCCCGGAAAGGTTGGCCACACTGCGATACAGACCATCCAGGAAATGGAGTGGGGATCCCGGGTCCCACCTCACGTGTCAGTACTGTCCCCACCATACCTGTGTTCTTGGGCCTGGACTGCAGAGCCTCACAGGCGGGCTCCCAGGGGCAATGGTTCTGACTCCCATTGTGAGACTCGCGGTGAGGCGCCCTCCCCGCTTAGGCAGAGAGCTCAATGTCTACCGATCAGGGGTGTACTTCCTTACTATCAGAACGGCTGCTCAGAGGCTGTTGAAATCGGGATGCTGTTTATGACTAAGCCAATTCAAAGTCAACTTTTGTTTTGCTTTAAAAATCTGTGAATGCCAATGCCTTATTGTGGAAGCTGTGACAGGTTTTGTTTCCTTGGGCTCAAAAATCACTGCAGACGGTGACTGCAGCCATGAGATTGAAAAAGGCTTGCTCCTTGGAAAGCTATGACAAACACAGACAGCATATTGAAAAGTAGAGACATCACTTTGCCGACAAAGGTCCATATAGTCAAAGCTATGGTTTTTCCGGTAGGCACGTATGGGTGTGAGAGTTGGACCATAAAGAAGGCTGAGCACTAAAGAACTGATGCTTTTGAATTGTGTTGCTGGAGAAGACTCTGCTTTAACAGAAAATAAACTGTTTTTAAATGTATTACGATGGAAAATTTCAAACATGCACAAAAGTGGATGGAGTAGTATAATAAATACCATGACCCATCCTGTCAATTAGTCTCAGCAATTTCTAACACAGAGCCAATCTCAAGTAGATAATTCTTTTGTCATCTCTCCATTTTTTTTAAATACAGTAGGTCCTAAACAGCTTTTTAAACCTTGAAATTGATGCTCATTTTATAAAACACAGACTTGCCAACATTGTTACTACATTTAAAAATTGCTTGAGATAATTATTTCCAGTTTTTTAATATGAATTTTCATATTGGAAAAGACCCTGATGCTGGGGAAGATTGAAGTCAGGAAGAGAGTGGATAACAGAGGATGAGATGGTTGGACGGCATCACCAACTCAATGGACATGAGTTTGAGCAGATTCTTAGCAGAAGTCGAGTTACATTTTCCTTATGGGTAATCCACTGCTGTAACACATATAGCATTTCTGGTTTTGAACAGTGAATGTGTTTGCATTATAGATGGATTTAGAGTGTGTGGCCATTATGTGTGGTTCAGAATTCTGAGTAGTCCTTTCTGGGTTCACCCGAAAGCTGAGACAAAGCGTGAGCTTTTCACGTGGACTGTGCTGTGCATCAGAAAGATAATGTGAGCCACATACACAATCTAAAATTTCCTAAAAACCAACAGGCTACTTGACGTCCTTCTTTCACCGCGAGTCTTGAAATCCTCTGTGTGATTTCCACATCGAGCCTTGCACCAGCCTGTCTCACATGCTCAGGGGCTGCTCGAGGCGAGTGACTGCCGTGGCCGACAGCACAGAGCTGCCAGATTGAGTTAAGTGACTCACGAACTTGGCCCGTTTGACTTGTTTTACCCCATGAGGAAGTGAAGTGGGCTGTAGAGGAATGAATGTGAGGAATGCAGGTGAGCTCCATGGAGACAGTTTAAAGCAGTGAGAGGAGCGAGGGCAGTAGAGTGAGTCGTGTCCCCCTGACCCGATCCCCCGCCTAAAGTCGAGCTTCTCTCTACCGACTTCATCGTTGTTAATGGCTTGCCATGTTTCCTCCAGACAAACCTTTTCTGCACCTGAGATGGAACTTCCTCTTCATTATGGTTTATAAGGGTTAATATTGTTCTGAGTGTTTATATATGCTAGGGACTCTTAGAGAACATTTTCTCAGAATTAAAATGTTCAGAGTTGATACCTACTAACGTAACCTGTTATGCACATTTTTGTGGAAGTCATTTTACATCTGGAAAGCAAGCAGTGCAGGCTGTGTCATTTGCTGTTTCGTAGGACCAGCTGATTCTAAACCTGGAAACCCTGAGAGCCGAACTGGACCAGACAAGGCTGCGAGGGGCTCCCCTCCACCACAGGTAGGCCGCTCCCCCGGGCAGCTCCCCTCAGTGCTGTCGAGTGTGACAAGGGCCTGTCTGGTGTGTGGACAGTATGACTGGGTGTTGCTCATGGTCACACCTCAAGGAGCCTGTAGCTTCATGGCCAGCGAGAGGGAAGAGACAAGCATCGTTCCTTAGGGTTAAACTTGGTGCCACAGAGTGGTCGTCACAGGATTGACAACACTCAAAACCACAGGCAGAGGTTTGGAAGTGGGGGGCCAACCAGTTGATATTTGGGCGTATTCATTTGAGGGGCCTGACAGACTGTGACACTGATGTTTCTCAAGAGTCACAGAAGGTTAATGACCTGTAGTCTTTTTTTACGTGAATGGAGACTGAGACATGACTTGCCATTGACTGCGGTGGGAGGAATCACCTGACTTGTGAATGAGGCGAGCAGATTACTGAGCATCCTGATTTTTTCTTACTCGTTGTTATAGGGGCAGTAATTCTTATTAAGTATTTAAATGTTTCTTTGGCTTCTTCACAGAAAATGGTCACAAGTGAGAGATAAACTTTAGCAAAGGTCATTAAGTGCTTAACTGGTGACATTCATTCATCTGTAGGAAATCGACTACTGCTTAAATCCTGACTTAGGAGACAGTTTGGAGCCCATACGCATATTTCTGTGTTTGTGTGCTTAGGGGATCCTCGCAGCCCAGGGCCCCTACCCAGCCTTCTTCTAGAGAAAAGGAGATGTCATTTGAGACAAAGGCAGAGCCAGAAACGGGTCCTGTGTCCGAAACCACGGCACGTGGAGTTCAAAGAGAGCACGTGCCCTGCAGAACGGGAGGGGATGTGGCCGGACTTGGTGGCTGAGCTCCTTCAGGGTGAGGGGCTGGTGCTGTCAGAGGTGGGGAACCCCTGCTCCCGGGGTGGATGAGGTGAGTGTGAGGAGTACTGCATAGACAATGGAGGAAGAAGAGGTGGACACGGCCTCCTGCTCTTGGGAGTTTATGGGTAACGAGGAGGGCCCTGGAGGTCCCAAGGCCTGGCACAATTGGGGGGTTCAGTTGGAGAAGCCTGGGGCCTGGTCACCAGTCCCCTGTGTGTCGTGAGAGTGAGAGATGAGAAGAGGAAGCAGCCATGGGGCAGGAGGGGCTGCTGTGCTCTGAAGACAGTGGCCCACAGTGGCTGGTGCAAGGGAGGGGTGTCTCCAGGCGGCAGCTCTCGAGGGGTCATGGCAGTGACTTAGCAGCACAGATGGGGCCTTAGAGCGGGGCTTGCGGGCAGTGTGGGCTGGGTGGGAGGCACTATGCTGGCTCAGGAGGGAGGGAGTGGGGACTGAAAACCTGGCTCACAGGCAGGGCAGGCACGGTGTATTTGGTGAGACCTCCCAGAGGAATTGGTCACCTTGTCTCTGAGACCTTCTCCTGGAGGAAAGAGCTTCGGGTGAGGAGGGGGAGAGAGATGGAGGCTGCACCCCACGAGGGGACTGGGAGGTGATGGTTGGGGGGCGACCCAACCCAGAGGCCTCTGTGGCCCTCAGAGGACCCTCGAGGGTCCTCAGTCCACAGCGGGACTGTGTTGTACCCCCCACCCAGTTCCCAAATGTGCTCTGGCCCCAGGCCCTTGGATGGAAGTGGAGCAGAGAAGGGAGCAGTTCTGTCAGGAGGGAGGGGAGATGGGAGGGAAGACAGGCATGGCTCCGGGAGATTCCAGACTTCCATCTCCTGTGCAGCACAGTGTTCCTCGCAAAACCGTCGAGCAGAGCAGCGTGTGACCCTGAGCAGGCTGAGCTGGTGGTTGGCCCTGGCCACTCTGCAGATGTATGGGGTGTCCTGTCCTCGGAGGAGGGCTCTGTCTCCCGGGTTTAGGGACTCCTGCACGTGAAGGTGCCACCCCCTTTCCAGAGACAAGACTGAGCAGAGCCCGGGCGGTCCTGCAGTGCAGGCGGCTCACAGTCAAGGCGGGGCCGCCCTGCCTCCCAGCAGGCCCCTGCTGAGTGAGCTCCTGGCACCTGCAGGCCCAGGCCTTAGTGCTCAGGGCCTGAGCATCTGTCCTGGGCCTTGTTCAGCCCAGAATCTGGTGACACGCTCACCTCTGCTTTAATGGGAGACACCAATGGTGCTCAGCTCCGAGCTGTGGGTCCAAGGCCTTTCTGCTGCGGGTTGTCTGAGGTGCCTTTAAAAACACTGAGAGCGTTGCAGACAGTGTTCCAGGCAGACCAGTGATTGTGATCCATGGACTTCACGCGGGAGAGGGAGGTCAGAGCAGGCACAGGCCGAACGGGAGGTGGGGTGCCAAGGGGAAAGCAGAGCAGGTGCAGGCCCCACCGTGGGACCTGAG
>NW_011476411.1:1302-1454 GCF_000754665.1 Bison bison bison | reverse complement strand
GTGGGCATACAGATGGCATTTAAAGGCACGAGCACAGTAAAGTCACCAGGCGGGTGCCGGTGGAGAGAGATGGGGGGCAAGGGTAGGGCTGTGGGGCATCCTGCATTCCAAGGTTGAGAAGGGGCACAAGGGACTGAGGAATAACCACAGGG
>NW_011476411.1:0-452 GCF_000754665.1 Bison bison bison | reverse complement strand
GGGTTCAGTTCCTGATAGACTTGAGCTGCCCTGAATGTTGCTGACGAGACGTGGTCCTCTCGTGCCCAGGTGCAGACCCTGAAGGAGCAGGACTGGGAGCGCATGTAGCAAGCCAGTGTGCTGGCCAGCGCGGCCCAGGCATTCAAGAGTGACAAGGGCGTGTCTGACAGCGAGGGCAACAGGGTCACCCTCTTCAGCTCGGCCACTCAGCTATCACGCAGCGGGCAGGCCAATATGCCAAGACTCTGACTGTGATGCTGCAGGAGCAGCTGGACGCCATCAATGAAGAGATCCCGTGGGTGATCCCGAACTCGGCTCCCCAGAAACTCAGTTTCTCTGAGGAGCTGTCTTCTCCTAGGGACGTCTGAGTGTTCTATAGTAAGAAACCTGACCTCAGGTCTGCTTCAAGAATTTTCAGTTTTGAGATTGCCCTTGATTATAGAGCTCGGTCA
>NW_011476410.1:20600-21874 GCF_000754665.1 Bison bison bison | reverse complement strand
GCAGGTGACCACAGTGAAAGTGTGCAGTTTAGAAGCGTGCAGGCTGATGACAAGCAGGAGGAAAGGCACTTGTGTCTGATTGAAAAGGGCACCGGGAGGCAGAGGCGGCCGGGCACAGACCAGAGCTTTTAAATTTGCACTTCTTGTGCCTAAGTTGATTTAACAATTAAAACTCTTCAAAAAGGCAGTATTAGGGAGATTATTTTGGGGGGCGGGCTGTGCCACTGAGCTTGTTAGATCTTAGTTCCCCAACCAGGGATTGAACTTGCGCCCCCACGCAAAGAAAGCGTGGGGTCCTAACGACTGGACCCCTCGGGAACTCTGAAGGGAGGGTCTGGACAAGGAGGGCACCGGGCGGAGGAGGGTGCCAGCCGTGTCGGATGGTAGTTTATCCTGAGGGCACGGGCACTAAAACTGTGCTGAGCGGCACACGGGCAACAAAGACCAGCAGAACAGAAGCCGAAGCCCAGATCGATTCAGGTGCTTAGAATTAACATGCGATAAAGGCGGTGTTTTAAATTTATGGCAAAAGACGTTCATTAAGGGTGTTGGAGTAAGTGGACGGCATTTAGGAAAAATGTGAAGTTGGGTCCACACTTCACGCCCACTTTGAACCAGGAGGATCCAATACTTAAACAGAATCTTCCACATACTGGGAGGAAAAGCAGAGCTAACACGCCGATGTGAAGAGCCGACTCGTCGGAAAAGACCCTGACGCTGGGAAAGATGAGGGCAAGACAAGGGGACGACAGAGGATGAGATGGTTGGACGGCATCACTGACTCCACGGACATGAGTTTGAGCAAGCTCCAGGAAATAGTGAAAGACAGGGGAGCCTGGCATGCTGCAGTCCATGGGGTCGCAGAGAGTCAGACGCAACTGAGTGACAACCATGCGTGTGAGGAAGGGGGTGGAGGGGGAGGGTCCTGTGCAGGACTCGGGGTGCATTGAAGCCAGGAGTTTTCTGTTTCAGAAATCCTGTTTATAATCTCAAGAGTTGGCACCATCTGTTTTCTTAACGTTCGGGGATAACTTCAGGAATAAAACCTTGGGGTGAAGGAGCATTTATCTCATGTTCCTTATAGCCAGAGAGATTAAAAAGTTTGTAATAAAATGTGCTGCTGCTGCTACTGCTAAGTCGCTTCAGTCGTGTCCGACTCTGTGCGACCCCATAGACGGCAGCCCACCAGGCTCCTGTCCCTGGGATTCTCCAGGCAAGAACACTGGAGTGGGTTGCCATTTCCTTCTCCAGTGCGTGAAAGTGAAAAGTGAAAG
>NW_011476410.1:7556-18152 GCF_000754665.1 Bison bison bison | reverse complement strand
GCCCACTAACGCCCCAGATGCGTCTTTCCATCCACATTGAAAACCACTCAGTGTTGGAGCTTCTGGGGAGGTCAGGTCTTCGGGGTGAGGGGCTGCAGCCTCTGCGGCAGCGCTTGCTGCCGCCCCGGCCCCGTGCTGCCGTCTCTGTGAAACGGTTCCTTCCTGAGTCTCTGCGAGCCCGCTCCACCAGTTCCCACCGCCCTGCAGCCTCCCCTCTCTGCTCCTTCACGGAACCGGAGGGGATCACAGCCCTGCTCTGGAGGCTTTGATTGGAGGGCATGGTGGCTGGTGTGGTCTTCTACCTGGACGCCAGAGCTGCCTCCACCCACGCCAGCAGGCAGGCTGCTGCTCTCCCCCTGCTCCTCCGCTCGCTGGAGCAGCGCTCTCTGTTTCCTTGGAGAGCTGTCCCTCCGCGTTCTCAGCCTGGCTGACTGTCCGGCTCAGGAGGCCCAGCTCTCGGCCTGTCCTGGCTCTCCACCTGCCCTCCCCATTTCCAGCTTCTGATGTCAAGGAGAGGCGTGCGACTGTTCCTTCCATTTGAACGTTCAGAGACCATCATTGGGAGATTATTGGCCTAATTTCAGTGTGTTCCTGTCCCAGGGCAGAGGGAGGCCAAGGAGAGGGAGACAGGCTGGGGGCTGGAGCTAGTTGGTGGAGCCTTGAGCAAAGGTCCCCGTATCACATGGACCTGGTTCGCGGTACCCAGAACAGTTACAGGAGTAACATCGCAATCCCTGATCACGGGTACAATAATAAGGAAGAAGTTTGAAATAGTGTGAGAGTTACCAGAATGTGGCACAGAACCACCAGGTGACCAACTGCTGCTGGAAAGACGTTGCCAGGAGACATGCTCAACGCAGGGTTGACACAGACCTTCAGTCTGCAAGGAACACAGTTGTGTGTGACACAGCGCGGTCTGCCTGTGGATGGGCCGCATCACAGGCAGTCAGGAGATGCCTCCATGCAGTGAAAGCCTGGTTAGAATTACTCAAATTCTAATGGAGGCGCTCACATTGGCGGGTGCAGGGCCCCCTGTGGAGCACGAGGGAAAGCTGAGAGCCCCTCGCCCCTCCGTGGGGACAGCAGGGCCCCTCGAGGCCGGTGAAGAGTGTGCCAGGCTGTGCCAGGACGGGGCTCCTCCCTTCTTAGAGTCTGAGATTCTTTCTGGGGAGGTCGGACACGAAGTTGCCGATGATGTGACCTCATGCAACCCTCCGAGGGTCCCTCCCGTGGGGCCCAGCAATTCCAGGCATCGCCCATGGCCCCCAGGGAGTCCAGTCACTGTGGGGTGTTCTTCCGCAGGCCCGCTGTGGGGGCCGGGAGTGTGGGGGCACAGGCCTTCCCCTGGTGCACTGTTGGCCCTGAAGCTCTAGATGTGGGGAGAGAGATGAGAGCTGTGGATGGGGAGGCTGAGTGCTGGAGACCCGGGGTGCCCGGGATGAATCGACTCCCCACAGTGTGTGGGTGTGGGGGTAAGGGGAGAGGGCCCCCCACTCCTCGGTGTCTGTGCCCCGGGCCGGGAGTGGGGCCCCTGTTCGGAGGGCACACGCCCCAGCGTAGCCGTTAGCCCCGACTTGTCGGACTGTCATTCAGCACTCTCTCGGGGTAACTGGAAGCGTCCACCATGCTGGGAACCCCTCTGGGCAGTGGGTGCACACTCGTCCTGATGGGTCAGGGCTCATGGTACCTCAGGGCATGCACCCAGGGCTCTCCCCACAGAGTCTCAAGGGTGCGGGTTCCTGGTGGTGCTCTGGGCTCAGGGCGGCATTAGAGCCGCTTTTCTGGGGGAGACGCTGTAAGTTTCAACCGTGAACTTGGGGTGACGAGGCTCCTACTCGGGGCGTTAACCTACTGGCTTCCTTTCGGAAGGATCGGGTGATAGGATTTCACGTCCTTGGACCGAACGCCGGGGAGATCACTCAGGGGTTTGCTGCCGCCATGAAGTGCGGGCTCACAAAGCAGCTGCTGGATGACACCATTGGGATCCACCCCACGTGCGGAGAGGTGCGCCCGCTGGGGCTCCGGGGACGGGGAGAGGCCCGCTGTCCTCAGCCATGTGCTCTCGAGGGCGGCATCAGCGTCGCATTAGGGACGCGTCCTCCTAAAACTGGCGTCCGCACGGCTGCGTGTGAATCGCTGTCTCTCCTCCCCGGGCAGGTGTTCACCACCTTGGAGATCACCAAGGCATCGGGACTGGACATCACACAGAAGGGCTGCTGAGGCTAGGCCCCGCCGCCCCGTCCTGTCCCACCCCGCGGTGGGGAGACAGCGCGTGCGGCGCAGGGAGCCCATGCTGCCTGGGGACAGGAGGCGGGACGGCGCGGGGCCGCCGCCCGGCTGGGCTGACGGGAGGGCAGACTCGCTGCCTCCTTGACGTCTTCGCTCAGAGCCGCCAGGTGAGCCAAGACCGACCTCTGCCCGCCAGCTCCTCCGCGAGGCCTCTCTGGACGGACTCGTCCAGGTCAGCACTCCGCTTGCTGCGGTTTGAGCCCCTCCCTGTTGCTTCAAGGAAACAGACTCTGTTATGAAACTGACTCCAGGGGGCGTGTTCAGCCTGTTGATCTTCAGAGTAATATTAAAAGGTTCTCAGTACTGCATTGTGTGAAATCTAATTTAAAGTTATTTAAAAGGGTTCTGCTCACAGTCTGTTCACTCACAGGCTGGTTCAGCAGATGACCAGGTGATGCCAGGGCCTGCCCTTGGGCTGTGCACGCCTGTCGGCATCTCAAAGGGCTGGAGGCGGGCAGCCTTCCCTGGGGAGGAGCCTGTTTCCTCCCAAGCAGACCCCCCAGCCCCACGCCCAGGGTTCCAGACGGCAGTGCGGTCCTGGGCTGCCCTCCTCCCACTGGCCCACTGGTCCGTTGGTCAGAACTTCGTTTTTAAAGAAACTTTAGGCCAATAAGCAAGTCGGGGTCACCGTCTGTGGACGGGGTGTTTGCTGCCCTCCTGGAGGCGGCAGAGGGGGCTGCAGAGGGGCGGGGTGCCCAGCTTACCAGTCCCAGGGTCCAGCTACTGCGGAGAAACGAGCAGGCGAGGTGGGAGAGCGGTTGCCGTGGAGGCAGCCTGGTGGCCCGCAGGAGACGCTGTTGGTTCCTGCGTGTGGGCTGGCGGCAGCTGAACAGGGTGTAACACAGGCGGAGCGTTTTCTCTCACTTGTTGGAGCGTTGTTCACGACGGCTGTCTCAGCGCCTTGGCCAGGCAGTGCTGCTGTCTGCGTTGTCTCGGCCTTGGCGTCGAGTCACTGTCTCTTCTCCTTCAGGTAGGTCTTCTCCTAGGATTACACCCTGTAACCAGCTGAGATCTGTGTCTGGAATGCAAGAGTGGCTCAACATGCAGAATCCAATCGGCGCAGTATACCTCATCAGCAGAATGAAGGGAAAAGAGTCACATGATGATATCAGTTGATTCTGAAAGAGCATTTGACTAAATTCAACACATTGTCCTGGTTACAAAGTACTCAGCGAACCAGGAATAGAAGAAAACCACCTCTGTGTAACAAAAGCCGCACGTGAAAGCCCCACAGTGATCAGCTCACAAGGCAAGGCCGCCGCCTTTTGCACTTCTGCTCACCGGAGTCCTTATTAAAAGTTTATGCAGAGCAATTAGGCAAGAAAAAGAAGTAGGATCATCTCCACTCACAGATGATGGGTTGTAGATGTAGAAAATACTCAAGACGCCTCATGTCCAGACACAGAAGCTGCTGGACCTGGTGAATGAGCTCAGCAGGTTGCAGGATGCGAAGTCAACTCCAGGAAGTCCGGTGAAAGCCTGTACACCAACCGTGATCCGTATCGAAATGAAGAAAACGATTCCACTTAGAGTAGCCCCCAGAAGAAGAAAATTCATAGGAACTAAATTAACCAAGGAGATGGAACAGTTGTACAGTGAAAACTACAAACTGTTGAGAAAAGGAAGACAAATAAGTGGAAGGACAGCCTGTGTTTGTGGATCAGGAAACTTAATGCTGTTAGAATGTCAGTTGTGCCTGAAGCAATCACACATTCAGGTTCTGTCAAAAACTCAGCAGTGACTTTTGCAGAAATGAAAGAACCCGTCCTGAAATTCCCGTAGAACCTGAAGGGGATTCTGAACATTCAGAACAACCTTGAAAAAGCACAGAGATCACACACTTTCCGTTTCAGAGTTGACTGCAGATCCTCAGCTGTGAGAACAGCATGGTCCCAGCTCAGAGTGGGGCGTGTGGAGAACAGGGAAGTCAGGCCTTACGCGTCAGGTCGGGGGACCGTGGAAGCAGCACTGAGACCCTTTCATAGCAAAGTGTCCTCTTTCTCCCGCTGGCGCTGGGAAACCACGCCAAAGGGCAGCGTCAGATCTCTGCTAACATCGTATACAGACGTCCGCTGAAAGTGGGCCAGGGACCTAAACGCAAAAGCCACAGAGCTCACAAGCAAGCCCAGGGCCGAGCTCCACGACACTGAGTTTGGCAGTGACTCTTCATGCGGCCAAAGGCACAGGAGACGAGGCAAATGGACAGACTGGACCTCAGGGGTTAAAACTTTGTGGGGTCAAGGGCACCAGGACACTGTGCAAAGCAGAAGTTAAAGCCCAGAAGGAGAGGGGAGATGTCCAGGCCACACGTGCTCCAGAATGCAGTATCTGGAATATACTGAGAAACTTCCAAACCCAGTGACATAGAAACAAACACGCAGGTTGAAAATGGGCAAAGGACCTCAGCAGACATTTATCCACAGAAGATGCACAAACGGCCGGCGCGTCACGGAGGAACGGAGATGAGAGCTCACTGAGCTGCCACCCTTGACCGTCAGGCTGGCTGCTCAGCTGCTAAGTCACGTCTGACTCTTTGTGACCCCCTGGACTGCAGCACACCAGGCTCCTGGCCTTCACTGTCTCCCAAAGTTTCCTGACATTCATGTCCGTCGAGTCGGTGATGCCATCCAGCCATCTCATCCTCTGTTGCCCCTTCTCCTCCCACCTCCAGTCTTTCCCAGCATCAGGGTGTTTTCCAGTGAGTCAGTTCTTCGCATCAGGTGGCCAAAGTTTTGGAGCTTCAGCTTCAGCATCAGTCCTTCCAGTGAATATTTGGGGTTTATTTCCTTTAGGATGGACTGGTTTGGAATTGAACATACACTTCAAAATGGTGAAGATGGCTACTTCCTCGTGCATTTTATCAGGATTTTAACTGCATTTAATTGTGTGTCAGTTATGCCTTAATAAAGTTGATCTAAAAAAATGAACCAACAGCTTTAAAAAAAAGCCGAAGACCAGATGGTGTAATTCTGTGAAACGTAAAAGAAGTATTAACAGCAATTTCTCTCAAAATCTTTCAAAAAGCTGGAGAGACCACTTCCCAAGTCATTCTATGCATCACTGTCACAGGCTACCACAGCCAGATGGAGACGCAGCCAGCACACCCTGGCCAGCACCCGACAGCCCGGTGCCACGTCCTCGGCAGGGCGGAAGTCCCTGCTAGGCCCAGCAGGTCTCTAAAGGACTGTACGCGAAGTGAGTTTTGTTCCGAGGCTGCGAGGGTGTTTCCCAATAAGGAGCTCACCCGATGAGACACCACATTAATAGAATGACAGGCGGAGACCACGTGACCATCTCAGTTGGTACAGAAAAGCATCTGCAAAATCCAACACGATAAAGCCCCGTGTGAAAACCCCACAGATCACGCTGTCCTCAGTATTGAGACGAGACCGAAAGGTTTTTTCCTCTAAGATCAGGAACAAGATAAAGATGCCTGCTTTGCCTGCTATTCATTCAACTCGCCCTGGCGTTCTAGAGAGAGTAATCAGACAAGAAAAAGAAGCAAAAGGCGTCCGCACTGGAAAGGAAGAGGCAGACCTGGGTCTGTTCACAGACGACACGAGACCGGCTTTGGCGGCCCCCTCACTGCGTCTTCTCTGTCTGTGGGCCTGTCTGGTCGTGGGTATTGTAGAATAAATGTTCAGTTGATCGTGAGCCGTCAGAGCCTCCTAACCCAAGGCCCTCTCTGCTGTGCACGCTCTGCTCCGGACGCATGTCTTCAGTTCCTGTTGATGTCCCAGCGGCGCCCGCACCCCCATCCAAGGCCAGGCATCACTCACCTGGACCGCAGACCCAGATGTTTACCTGCCCACGTCGGGGTCGGGGCCCCGCAGAAAGGCAGAGAGGCTGACCGAGACGGGACTTGTGCCCTCGTGCAAGGCCGCGCCCACCCCCCGTGGTGGCCTGCGAGCCCCTCGTGGCCTCCGTGCGCACAGCGAGTGGCTTTCGCCCGAGTGTCCCTCGGGCCCGCCCCATTATCCACCGCCTCCCTCCAGGGACCACGTCTCTCCTTGCATGAGCTCCGCTGGCCGCTGGGTCCACCCCAGGGCTCCCGGCCCGCTCGCCTCCTTCTCCGCACAGACGCCTGGTGTTCCCACGCACTCCTTGTCGTAGCTGTCTGCACTGAGCACCCGGAGCAGCTGCGGCGCCCCAGCCCGCCCTGGCCTCACCCGGCCCGCGCTCTCCGGGCGGAGGCCTCCTCTCAGCACTGGTGTTAGACTGTCAGGCTGCTGCAGAGGGGCCGGGGCAGAAGCAACCAGAAGCACGGAGCCCCACCTGCCCACAGGCCTGCCGTCACCTGGGCCGAGCCCTGGGCCCCTGGGCACCGTGACCTCACCAGTGTGCCAGAGCCCCTGGGAGTCCCTCCCACCTGGCCACGGGGTGCACACGGGGCTCTCCAGGAGGGTCATGAGTGCCAGGCCCTGGCAGGGCGGGCAGGGGGCTCACCCGGCACCCCTCACAGCCACAATCCTGGGCAGGTGGCCCTCGGCCCTCCCTGGTGGACACTCTCCTGCCTGCGCTCCTCAGGACAGGCCCAGCCCACCGGGACCTCCAGGTGCTCAGGGTCCTGCACAGCTGTGGGCCGCCTGGGGGCTCCTGGGGCTCCACTGGCTGCAGGCCTCCTTCCCCGTCTTGCTCACTCTGCCCCTCGGTTCGTTTCCATCTTCAAGAACAATGGGCTTGGCCCTGTGCGCACCTCTGGACCCCAGCAGGCTGCTGCCCTCAGCCCACCACTGCAGGGCTGACTCTTCACTGCTGACCCAGTGACGGGATGCCTCCCAGCCCCACCTGGAGGGGCTGCCCTGCCTCAGGGCAGGAAGTGCTGAGGGAAGGGGGTCCCCGCCTCAGGGCAGGGACGGCTGAGGGGAGGAGGAAGGGGTCCCCGCCTCAGGGCAGGGACGGCTGAGGGGCGGAGGGACCAGGAAGAGGGGTCCCCACGGGGCTCCCCTCGGGCCTCATCCTGCATCGCACCCCCAGCAAACCCCTGGACAGGAGCGCCACGTCAGGGCCGCTCCGAGACCCTCCGGATCAAGGCCAAGGACGTGAGGGCGGAGGCAGGCCCTGCTGTCTGCACCGTCCGCTCCCCTCCCGCCCTGGTCCTCACGCTGAGCTGGGGCCCCGGCCTAGTAGGCTCCCCGCTGCTCGTCCACCGGCAGCCCGGTCGATTCCTAGCCCAGTGGGGTCTCCATGGGGCAGCAGACCCCGGAGCTGCACCCTTACGCCTGTGCTCCTCAGCCCGGCCGCTCCTGGGCTGCAGCCAGGGCTCAGGTCAAGGTCAGCCAGGAAAGGAGCTTCTCTTTACTATTTCTCCGCATCGCTTGGCACCTGGCCCCTTAGTTCCCAACCAGGGATGGAGCCTGTGGCCCTGCATTGGGAGAGTGGAGCCTTAGCCACCAGACCATCGGGGAGGCTCTGAGGAAGGAGCTTTATTCCCACCAGGTGGGCTGTTTCCAGGCCCCGTGTGGGCTCTGCTCCCACGTGTGTGGCTGTGAGTGCTCCCATGCAGGGTCCTCAGAGACGGGGTGCCCACCAGCCTGGCTCCACGCAGCCCCTCCCACGGCCCCTCCCCGGCCAGGAGTCACTGATTGTGACCTCGGGGGCTCTGATGCTGGGTGAGGCTGCGGGCCTGGCCCCGCATCCTGGGCCCAGAGCCTGGCGGCGCATGGCAGCCAGGACCATGGCCAGCATTCGCCTCCCCCAGGTTCATCACACAGGGCAGCCAGTGAGTACCTGGGCCTGGGCTCTGCTCACCTCCACCTTTCTGGCTGCAGGGGGGCCGGCCCTCACATCAGCATCCTCCCGGGCGCTCTGACCGGGCGCTCTGACCCACACCAACAGCATCTCCACTGGGATGGGGGTGGCAGCCTGGACCCCCAGGGGCCCCCCTGCCTGTGGGAGCAGGCTTCCCACAGTACACAGGCCCAGGCCCACAAGCAAGAGGGTCCGCAGGCGACCCGGGTAGGGTGTCGGGGCCCCTGCCCGCCCCCTCCAGGCCCTGGGTTCCTGGGCAGGGCCATGTCCTCTGTGGTCACTGCTGGGGTACCCTCTGTCGCCCAGCTGCTCCAGGACTGTGGGAGCCATGTGGCCTGGACACCACCTCTTCCCCCACGCACTGCAGGGTGGGGGACAGAGATGCAAGCAGGGCAGTTCCCCCCAGAGCCTCGGTCTCCTCACCTGAAGAGGGCGATAGCGGCCTGTCTGCCATCAGGTGGGGAAGTAAACCAGGGCCCACAGCGTGGCCCAGACACCCCGCAGGCTCACCCCGTCCTGGACCTGGGCCCCCTGCCCACTCCCTGCATCCCAGCCTGACGCCCCGGGAGGGGCTGAGAGCCTTGCTCTCATACCAGCCCAGGTCCCTCGCCCAAGGCCTGCCCTGGTGCAGAGGGCTGCCCCATCCCCAGGGGCCCAAGGCTCCTGGGGACCCAGCCCTTGCCCGGAAAGAAGTGCTTGTTTTTCCGAGGCTTCTCTCCGGTCTCAGGAGATCCGACAGCAAAGTGTGGTCACAGGAACGCAGCTGCTGCAACTCAAGCTCAGAGAAGCAGGGGGCAGTGCCCCCCCCAGAGGGTGGACGGGCGATGATGCAGGCCAGAGGGCCCCCGGGAGCTGTGTGCAGCTCAGAGAAGCAGGGGGCAGTGCCCCCCCCCAGAGGGTGGACGGGCGATGATGCAGGCCAGAGGGCCCCCGGGAGCTGTGTGCCCACGTGTGCGTGCGTGCTCAGACCGGTGCTGGGGGCCTTCGTGGCCTTCACCCTCAGGGCCTGTGGCTCAGCGGCTTCCACGGCAGGGATGGGGGGACAGGCCCCCACTGCTGCGAGATACCGTGTTTGGGAGCCGCTCCCTTGGCTCAGCGGGGCTTAGGGTGAGAAGGCAGGAAAGAGGCCTGCCGTGCTCATCCCCTGGCCCCCTAGGCCCTCCAGGGGCAGTGCAGTGGAGAGCAGCCTCGAAGCTGTCCCGGCCGCCCCATCCCTGAGATGCCAGCAGGGCCGCTTCAAGGGCACCAGCTCCCGGGGAACCTGTCGCCTGGTGCGGTCGGTCCCGCTGGTGTCTGCACAGCCCCCCGCCTGGAACCAGGGCCCCCCACGCCAGGAGGGGCCTGGTAGGCGGCTGGCTTCAGCCCGCGAAGGTCACGGGATGGTGATGTGGCTGCATGAGCACAGCCACTGGGGCGAGGGGCTCACGAGCCCCTGTAGTCAGCCTTGTGCCCAGTCCTGCTCCGCCCCAGCTTGGGTCATCCTTACTCTTGTCTTATCCTTTGAAAGAGAACTACCCGTGACTGTGGGGCAGGGAAAATGGCCCAGCCACTCGAAAGCTGTGGGGCAGATCTCTTTAAAACTAAAACAACGGGCCTCCGTCGGCCCAGCAACTGCACTCCCAGCGCGTGCAACAGAGAAACAGGGATGCATCCTTGTGTGGAAATCTGTGCGTGAACATCCACAGCAGCTTTATTCATGATGACCCAGCCTGGGGGCTCCCGGGGCCCAGGGGGAGATGGTCAGTCCAGCCCAGCCTCGGGCAGGAGCCCCTGCAGACCCAGCCTGGAGATGGCACGGGGCAGCCGGTCTCCCGAGGGTGCCAGCCGCGCCTTTCTGCCTGTGCGACCTTGTGCGGCCACGGCCCCACATGGCCCGGAGAGCCGAGGTGGCCCCGGCTGGGCCGCGTGGGGTGGATGCGGCTGCGGAGGGGGCAGCATCTGGGACCTGCAGGGCCAGTCAGCCGAGGGCCCCTCTGACTGTGGGGGCCACTCAGAGCCCACGCTGGGTGTAGAGCTGTGTGCACACACGTGTACACACACACATACACACAGATTGTAGGGGCGACTCAGAGATGGGCATGGTGTAGAGCTGCACGGACACACGTGTACACACACACGTGCACACACACACTGACACACCAGAGCAGGCCTGTGGAGCAGTGTGCTGAGCACTGGGGGGCTCACAGCCTTCCTCGGCGCCCCATCTCCGTGCGCTGTCGGGGAAGCCTTGCTGTTCGAGTCCTGACTGGCTCCTCCGGCCTCTCTTCCAGCTCCGGCTGAAGGGTGCACCTCACTGTAGCCCCCTTCTGTGATGGACCCGAAGGCCCCCAAGAAGTCCCGCCAGGGAAAGAAGAGTAAGGCCAGGACGCAGGAGAAGTTTGCCAGGAAATTTCCATACAGGTAGTAGACCCTGAGCCCGAGCCAGGAGGGCCCCCCTTCTGCAGGCCCCCACCCCAGGAGCACCCTCTGGGAAACACGGCAGGAGCAGGGGGGGGTCTCTGTTCCCTGAGCTGCTCCGTGCTCCCCGATGGCGGGCTCCACACCACCCCTTCGCCC
>NW_011476410.1:5251-6386 GCF_000754665.1 Bison bison bison | reverse complement strand
GAAACCTCTGGGAGCTGGCGCTGCTGACCCGCCGCTTCCCCAGGCTTGCAGCACCCCCGCCCACCCCCCGAAGCCCCGCTCTGCACCACCAGTCTCTGGGGCCCTCAGCCCCCAGGCACTCGTGACAGTGGCCACCGGGCAGAAGTGACCTATGGGGAGGCAAGGAGCCCTGGAGAGGTCGCCCGCGGATACACGCTGCAGGTTCATAGCCCTGGACGGTTGTCTGCACGCCGGCCCCACGTTCTCATCCATAAAATGCGGTGACGGTCAGCTCTGCAGTGTGAGCATCATTTCCTCGCGTTTACCCCCAAATACACTCAGGCGTCTGGGATAGCCGGATGGCGATACTCTGGAGTCCTGCTTCGGGGGAGCTCGTGTGAAGGGGAACCACCTAGTATCGTTAGTGGGCGCCTTTTTGCCACGGCTGCGCCTGGAGGAGGAGCAGGAAGAGGCAGTCTTTCCACCCCAATCGGGACAGTCTAGGAAGGGTGCTCAAGCAGTTCTTAAAGCACAGCAGAGTCTAAATGCTGGTGCCACGTGTGTGTATTAGGAAGTGGTGTGTGTGTGTGTGCGCATGTGTACGTAGGGGTGCACGCCTGTGGGGTGCACGCCTGTGTGCTGCACGTGTACACGCCTGTCAAAACTTGGGTAGAAAAGCACGCACACCAGGGCGGCAGCGGCCCCAGGCACAGGGCTTGGCTGAGCTGGTGTGGCTTTAGCGCTTGGCCCAGGCAGAGTAAAAGGACGGGTTTTCCCCAGTATCACTGCCCCCCTGGAGCCAGAAGGTGGCAACCCCCCAGGGTGTCTGCGCTCCTTCTCCCAGTCCGCACACAACCTCTGACACCTGCGCCCTGCTGGGAAGGTGATCCAGGCTCAAGACCAGACCACCTCAGACCCCAGAACAAATGGCAAAGGGAGACACAAACCCATATTTCACAAAGTAACAAAACGCATTTATTTCAAACAGGCGAGCTCCCCGGCTCACCACGGTCCTGTCTAGTCTGCTCCTATATTGCCTACTCAGCTCTGTTAACGGTGGACACCCAGCATCTGGCTGGACTGAGGCCAAGAAGGAGCCAGAACAGGCCCCCCCCCGCCCCCGCCCCGGGGCGCACCGTGTGGTGGGGTCCTCAGG
>NW_011476410.1:0-1237 GCF_000754665.1 Bison bison bison | reverse complement strand
GCCAGGGGCAGTGATTACGGGGCTGGGCCGCCCCTGCCCAGCTCCACCCCGTCAGCGCAGGAGCAGAACCCTGGTCCAGCGGGCGGGCAGGCCGGTGTGGAGGAGGATGAAAGGTCCCTGGGTCCAGCCCCCCAAACCCCCCCAACAGCTGGAGGCCGGGGCTCTGAGGGTAGGAGGGCCCCATGGAGCTTCCTGCAGCCTCCTCCCCCCTTGCCCCAGTCCCCCGCCTGTGTCCTCAGCCAGCCCAGGGCAGCCACTTGGGCAAAACCACAAGCGGGTTCTGCTTTGACAAAGGAAACAAAAATAGCAGGAGGTTAGTGAGAGGGAGAGAGAGAAGGAGGGAGCGGGGAGGAACTGAGTGGTGTCAGAGACAGAGCTTCCCGGCGGCAGGGATGGAGGCTGGGAGAAGGGGAAAGACACACGGGGAAAGCGGTCTGGAGTAGCTCAGAGCAAACCAGCTGGGTGTGAAGGGGCGGCAGGCCGAAGGAGGGCGCTGCCCTCAATCTGGGGGTGCCCAGTGGGCCAGCCCCGGCCTGCTGCACGTGGGCTGGCATGTCCCGGGCAGCACAGGAGTGGCCGGGAGACCCGGGAGCAGGCAGGAGCGGACAGCACCCCTGCTCTGCTCACTGACACAATGCCCCCAGGGGTCGGAACTACCGTTATCCCATTTGACAGATGGGAAAACTGAAGCTCAAAGAGGCAAAGAAACATGCTGAGGCCTCCCAGCAAGTAAGGGGCCAGGAGCAGGCTTGACGCCAGGCCCCGGTGAGAGTGCGTCCTTAGCTGCCGAGGCCTCCTGGAGCCACTGTGCCCGCACACCACCCTGCCTGCCCTCACAGCACCACGGGCAGGGGGGCAGCGTGCCCCATGGGAAGCCAAAAACAAGCCCACCCTAAGGACAGGCCCGGCGCAGCCGCACTGGGCTCCTTGGGACTGGCCCTGCAGGACACTGTGCTGGGCGACCCCCAGCCCAGGGAGCAGAGGTTACCACACAGTTTTCTGGTTAATAAGTTCTAGCCAGGCCAGTGTCGCAAGAGCAGACTGGCCGAGCAGCACGGCCTGGCCGGGTCAGCTCCCCTTGCTGACCTGCAGGCCCTCAGGGGTCAAGCCCTTCAGAAGGAAAAATCGATCCTGCCTTTTTCCCTGGGAAGAGTTGTGACCTCTCCACCCTGAGCTCCACGGCCCCCAGCACGGAGCCCTGATTGGGTGGATCGTTCTGCCCGGGACGGTCACAGGC
>NW_011476409.1:23081-25863 GCF_000754665.1 Bison bison bison | reverse complement strand
GGGGCATTGTAAAGTAGGGGCTCAGATTGTGAAGGATTTGTGCCTGTATTCAGGTTTTTTTTTTTTTTTCACTCTAAGCAGGACATTTTGCTTTGAAGGGAGAGGTGACCGCAGAACTAGAGGCCAGAGAGGCTGGACACGTACCTGCAGTGGAGTGGACACTCACTAAGAGGTAGAGGGCCTCTCTTTTGGTCAATGATCCTGCTGTTGGCCAGGCGGCCTGGCTCAACTGCTAATGGTGACGTTTACTTTCCGTTGGGAGGGTTCAGTCCAGCGGGTTCTCCTTGCACGAGACCTGAAGCGGTGCCGGGAGAACGAGCTGCCTAGACGGACGGCCTCCTCCAGCTGTTACTAAGTGGAACCCGGAAGTGTAGCAGTTTTATCCAGAGCCTTTTCTGTGATGTGTGTTCAGGGCCCCCTGGAATGGTCCCCTTGGTTTTGTCAGTTCCAGAGACCCAGATGGACACCACTTGTGCTATTGAAAGATGCCTCTCATGGCCTAGGTATTACTACCTCTTTCCACATTTCCATGGAAAACTTGTGGATGGCAATGTTAATTTAAGAAACTCTACCTGATTAGGTAGAGGGAGGGAGACATAGATAGGTGAGCCCTCAGACAACACAGTAGGTAGACAGTGGCCATCAAACCGCTAACTGGAGATCACTATTCTCATCACAGGACCTGGAGGCCTGGACCTGGAGAAGTGGGCTTCCTCTGAGCATGTGTCCACACAGGGGAGGGATCCAGAGGCAAAGAGTGGGTTTCGTGGGTCCCCAGATATGACTGGGTTCTTTCCTTGAACTTTGGCCTCGGGGTCTCCTGACTCTCCGGTGTGGGTACCTGTGTGCCCACCTGCATGGGCACTCCTTGTTCCTTGCCCCCTCTGTGGTCACCCCTGGCCAGGCCCTCTGCCTTGGGCTTGGGCGTGGGAGGCTCACAGGGCCTGGTCACCGGAAGTAGAGACCGAGGGGCTGGTCAGTCTGCAGGGACGAAAGATACCCCTCCAGCTCTAGGAGGAGGGGGCGTGGACTTTGCAATTCGGAAATCAAGAACGTTCTCTGTGGCCACCCCACCCGTAAGTTTCCGATGATTTGATCTGGCATGCCTCTAATCAGCCCCCGGGGAACGACCGTGACCTTCGCAGTCTTCATGACCTCCAAAGGCCTCAAGGACCCTGCGGGACAGCACAGGACAGGGCGGGACTTCATTGCCAAGACAGCAGCTCTGCCTTCCAAGGCCTCGGCAAGGAGTCCAGGTGCATGCGTGTGTGTGCAGCATGCGTGTGTGCGCAGCATGCGTGTGTGCAGCATGCGTGTGTATGCAGCATGCGTGTGTGTGCAGCATGCGTGTGTATGCAGCACGCGTGTGTATGCAGTATGCTTGTGTGTGCAGCTGTCTGTCTGTGTTTGCTGGGTGCAGAGGCCCCTGGGGCTCGGGCTGCAGGGCGCCGCACCAAGGTCACTTCTAGGAGCCAGCAAAGTGATGGAAGTTGAGGACAGGCTGGCATCTCTGGAGCGTCTGCCTTTCTTGTGGGAACAGGAGTAAAGACTGGGGTGAGAAGGTTCAGGGTCCAGCACGTTCTGGCCCAGACCCCAGTCTCCAGAACCTTGTCTGGAGGCGGCACGGGGTCTGCATGGCCTCTCACCCATGGACAGCTCCATCCAGCTGACCCAGGTACCAGCTGTCCCCCATGAGCCATGCTTCTGGAGCCTCAGGGTGGTGAGCAGGGGACTTGCAGCTCCCTGGCCAGAAACCCTTTACCTGGGCATCACCCCAGCTCCTACTGATGCCCACGGACATAGTAAGGAGGCCAGCAGGTGGGGAGTGGGACTTCCTGCCCAACGTGGAGCGTGTCTGCACCATCCCCCTGCCCGCCAGGGCTACAGTCTCCTTCTTGGCTGCAGACCATGGCCTCCGTGGGGCCTCTGCCCCAAGGCTCCCTCCTTACCTGCACTCACAGGCATAGTACCCTCACCTTTGCCCAGCCGCACGGACTGGGCTGCAGGGGGCGGGACAGCTGCCGTGGAATTCGTCATCAGGGAAACCGAAGGCACACAGAGCAGACAGTGACCCACCAGGAGGTAAACGTAAGTGGGCACGGAGGTCTTGTCTGGGGCAGGCAAGGAATTCCACCCGGGGAGGCTCTGCAGGGCTGGCCCTGGCTGGCAATGACCTCAGACGGCGGAGGTAGGACATAGGATGGGTGGCTGATGGGGGTCGGGGATAGCAGACGGGCACATGGAGGGGCTGAGGCCAGCTTTCCCAGACCTGGGCCTGCTGAACACGCTCAACCACATCAGCACTGGTGGTTCTAGAAAGTTCTACAGTCATGCACAGCCTAACACGTCTCACATCCCTGCTGGTCCCCTTTAAAGTGACGCGATTGTTATTTTTGCAACCGGTTCCAAGGTTCTCAGGCCGTGCTCAGGCTGCAGTGTAGAGAAGAGACGGAAGACGGGGGCTGCAGGGACGTCTTTATTGTTCCTGGGAGGGGAGCAGTATACACAGCCACGCTGCAGTCACTGAGCTCGTTAAAGACATCTCAATAAATAAAACAAATAAGCAACATATACACTGAAACAGAAAATATTAAAAAAAAAATGGTTAGCTGAGCGAATCATGGAGGAAGAGAAAGGGGAGAGGTGAGAATTCCAGGCTAACTTGAGACAGTCATGCAGAGGCTGGGGTCGGGGGTGGGGAGTGTAGCTCGAGGTTCCTTTGTTAAGAGCCTTGGTCCAGTTGAAACAGAATGTACAGGAAGGCATTTCTGGTTTATTTTTG
>NW_011476409.1:22224-22808 GCF_000754665.1 Bison bison bison | reverse complement strand
GCTAAAAAAAAAAAAAGGCACTTAGAGGGAAATACAAAATCAAAATCCTTGTAAATGTGTTCCTGAATTCAGCGATCTTCAGAATCAATTCCCGCCCCCTTAAAAAATAAAAAAAATAAAAAAACAGAACCCAAGGTTGGGTCTATGAACACTCTCAAACAGCGGCGAGGATGGCACCGTGAGAGATGGACCGGCGAGACGGACCGTGAGCGCCACTTCCTGGGCAGGGGCGTCTCGGGGGCGGGGGCCGCGTGGTCCGGGGGGCTGCCGCTGGGCCCTTGTCTGGACGCCGTGCGGGAGCGCCGAGATGATGGGGCGGGGGGCTTCCTGGAGGTCGTTCGGGTTTCAGAAGTTGCAGACTCGGACGTTCCCCGATGCCAGTTGCACTCAGCCCCGCAAGAGAGTCTGGAAGACAAGGTACAGGGAGGTTGAGAAGCCGCCGCAGCCCTCGCGTCCTGGGACCGCGTGGCTGTTTCACCCCGTGGCCTTCCCATGACAGGACGTGACAGCTGTGAGCTGCTCTGATACCTGCCTGCCCCATCCCTCCCGGCAGGGCTGGACAGGCGGCCGTGGTCAGGGCCACC
>NW_011476409.1:5961-22099 GCF_000754665.1 Bison bison bison | reverse complement strand
AGTGCCCCCCCTGGAAAGGGAAGGAGGTGAGGGTGAGGTGACTGTTGGGGCTGCGAGGTCACGGTGAGAGCAAAGCCAGCCGTGGTGGGGGTGGGGAGTGAGGATGCAGAGCAATGGGGCAGCCGTGGAGTCGGGGCTGGCAGAGGGACATGACTGTTTAAACCTGAGCTTTTAAAAAAATGCACTTACTTACTTACTCTGCTTGGGTCTTAGCTGCAGTGCACGGGCTCAGCAGTGGTGGTGGGTGGGCTTAGTTGCCCGACCAGGGACCGAACCTGAGTCCCCTGCATTGCAAGGCGGATTCTAAACCAGTGGACCACCAGGTCAGTCCTTAAACCTGTGCTTTTGAAATAACCATATATTCACAGACAGCTGCAAAAAGAATGTATAGGGAGGTCGCACATGTATCTCACTGGGTTCCCACACTCTTATCACCTTGCACTAGTCAAGTGAGGCGTCTCAACCAGAACAGGGGCCTGGGCGTGGCTGGCGGGCTGACTCACACTTCACTCGTGTGTGTGTGTGTGTGTGTGTGTGTGTGTGTGTGTGTGGTCTGACCCCGCTGGGCAGTAGGAGGCAGCAGCAGGGACGTGCCCCGCCCTCCGCTGGAGCCTGGGCTCCACACTGAGGCCCTGTAGCTCAGGGGGCTCTGGGACCCTTGACTGTATCTGGACAAACCCCTGCAAGCATGAAGACCCTGCCTCCCTGAACCCCAGCGCCTGGAGACACACACGCACTCCTTTTTTCCAAGTTCTGAGCACTCCAAATATGTCAGCCGTTTAAAGTGGTCCTGGGCAGAAAGTCAAAGGCTGTTCTCTCGGAGAATGTGGTTGTAATTAGATAATTAATAAGGGGGGCAGCTAGAGAAAGCTAAATGGAAGCCTTCCTCCGCGGGAGGAAGTCATTACAACAGGTTTTGATATATGAGCCTCGCCAGCCCTCCAAGGGGAACGGCATCATCTGTGGAAGCCAGGACGGCAGGGCCGCCCCGAGCAGTGTGGGTTTCGGGGTTCGCGCCGCACGCCCGTGGGGCCCAGGGCTCAGGCGGGGAGCAAGCGGCAGGTTCATTAGTTTTCCTGGCTGAGGGCCCCCGGGCCCGCCCCCTTGATGTCACCCTGACCCTGGCCGGGTCTGCTGATGTGGGCGGCACTCTCAGCCACAAATGTGAGGCAGCTGGGGCCCCGACTGCCTCCTGCGTGGGACAGCCACCTGAAATTGTGCGTGCGTCCTGTGCACAGCTCAGCCGGCCTCAGTCTGCCCGGTCCAGAGTGGGGCAGGCGGAGAGGCCAGGCGGCGGCTGGACTGAGAGGGTGGGCGCCCTCCTCTCTCACCCAGGCCAGACCACAGGGCACTGAGAAGCAGCAGAGGGTCTTACTCCAATCTGTGTCCCGAGGGCCTGACACGGGGAGGGGCGTGCCGAAAGTTCTCCAGAAAGAGACACAGGTGGGCTTAAGGGGGAAGCGCTCATTCTAGGGTCTTCCGTTCATTCACTGATCCCCACCCACCCATCCCTCCACCCAAGTTCTTCCCTTCTTTCCTCCCTCTCTCCCTCCCTTCCTTTCTTCCTTCTTTCTATCCACCCATCCATCCACTCACCATCCACACACCATCCATCCATTCATCCACCCACCCACCATCCATCCACCATCCATCCACCCACCCACCATCCATCCACCCATCCATCCATCCACCCACCATCCATCCATCCATCCACCATCCATCCACCCACCATCCATCCATCCATCATCCTTCTCTCCTCCCTTCCATCCACTCTCTTTTCCATCTATCCCCCCATCCACCCACCATCCATCATCCACCCTTCCTCCCATCCATCCATCCACCCATCCATCTATCCAGCCCTCTTTCCAACAGGCACTGAGCACCTTTCATGTGCCAAGAATGCTGCTAGTTGTTTAAAAAGCCCAGGCATGGATCCGAGAAGTCCATCAAGGGAGGATAAACATGCTGATAAACAACTAGAGCTCAACCTAGACAATGGCAACTTTTTTACAGGAAGTGTAGCTAAAACTCTGCAACCAGAAGGAAAAGGACAAAATATCCTGACTTCTGTCAGAGCTGCCAAAAAAGGCTGCCAGCGGGACACTGAAGGCTAGAAGGGGGGTCAGGAGGCCAGGAGCTGCTCTCCGAAGTCCAGGGCTGTGGCTGTGGGCCGCGTCACAGAGCAGACCTCCAGGGCACTGCCCCAGCTCTCACTGCCCCTTCCGAGTAAAAAGTAGAAGCCCCTTCACCTCCATGGACCCCGGTACCCATGGAAGGGGCCAGGCTGCTCCTGCTTCCACAACTCTTCCCTCCTCCCACTCCCTGCACCTAAAACAAAGACCCTCAACTCCTGGGCTCCCATGGACACTGGGGTGGGGGTGGGAGGTGCCACGGGAGACGGGCAGGAATAGGCCCAGTGGTGGAAGAGCTGACAGCTGCCCCCAACCCTGGCGGGTCTCACCCAGTCTGCGAAGGTCGGTCCTCCTGCCTCTGGGGGTCTGTCTGGCACTGTCCTTCAGCTGGGGCCCTCTGGCCCCTCGCCGAGCCTGGACCCAGCCTCCTGACCATCTGAACACAACTCCCAAGAGCGGTTTGGAAGGAGAGAACCAACAAAATGTGCCATCAATACGGGTGGAAAACAAATAACGATTCACAACAGGGGACTGAGGGCCGTAGATCAGAAACGGCCTTGCTCAGTAACACACACACACACACATGCACACACACACACACACAGGCACACACACGCGCGCACGCGCACACACATGCACGCACGCACGTGCACACACGCATGCACGTGCACACACTCATGCACGCACGCACGCACACACACGGCCCCATGAGCAGAGACCAAACCCTCAAACAAGCGGAAATTATCATCTCGAGAGAAGCCAGGGGAGCATGTGAAGATGAAACAGGGATACTCTGCTTTGAAAGAGAAGGAGCAACAGGAGACAAGGGAAGAGCTCCAGGAAATCACGGAAAGAATAGAAGCAAAATAGCAAGACAGACACTGACGAAAAACCATTCCTAAATTGGAGACTGACCCCTGGAGTCTCCCAGCATCTCAGCCAAAAGACAAGGCACATACAAAGGAGGGAGTGGACGCTATCACACACGAGATCCAGAGGGGAGGGTCCCGGGCTCAGGAAAGACCAGGGGCTTCAGGTTAGAAGGAACACCCAGCTCTGGAAAGGACACCCAACGAGACAGGCAACCAAGCCACAGCACACAGAAAGTTCTGGATCCTAAGACTGGAGAGAAATTCCCACAGGCCTCCAGACATAAGAAGACCCAGCCGGACTGGGGTGATGGGCCCCGTGCTCACACCACTTGCTAACTGACCATCCCAGGGCCCCCAAAGGTTCGACGGAGAAGGGTGGTGTCCCTGGAGGCTGCTCCCCGAGAATCTGCAGACCCCCAGGAAGGAGAAGAAACATGGGGCACTCAAGTCCTCAGAAAGTGCCCCTCTCCAATGCCACTTCTGGGAAACACTGCTAGGAAACATCTCCCATCTGGATGAAAAGCAGTCTGGGCTCTGTCTACGCAGGCACGGTGACGACTGACCTAACAGTCTCCCTGCTGCAAACCAGACAAGCAGACAAGACGCTGTGCTCAACGCTCTTATAATCCTGAGGGGGCTGGGCACCATCTTTTCCCCAGCCAGGTCCCTAGGGTCTAGTGTGGCACCTGGCATACAGTAGGTGCTCAATAAATACCTGCTGAAAAAGGGACTCCAGTGAAGAAATCAGACTGACAGCAGAGGAGACAGTCAGCCAGGTGTGGTGCTGTTGAGTCGCTCAGTCGTGTCCAACTCTTTGCAACCCCATGGACTGCAGCATGCCAGGCCTCCCTGTCCATCACCAACTCCCAGAGCTTACCCAACCTCATGTCCATTGAGTCGGTGATCCCATCCAACCATCTCATCCTGTATCGTCCCCTTCTCTTTCCACCTTCAATCTTTCCCAGCATCAGGGTCTTTTCCAATGAGTTGGTTCTTCGCATCAGGTGGCCAAAGTATTGGAGTTTCTGCTTCAGCATCAGTCCTTCCAATGAATATTCAGGACTGATTTCCTTTCAGATTGACTGGTTTGATCTCCTTCCTGTCCAAGAGACTCTCAAGAGTCTTCCCCAGCGCCACGGTTTGAAAGCCCAGGTGTGTCGGCCAGCCGGGTGTGACATTCCGTGCTCCCTGCAGTGCCCTCCTGACATAAAGCACTCGGACTCCCGAGCATCCTAAGCATCTCTCCTCAAGACCAGCCGTGGTGGCACCAGCACACGGAAGCCTGTGAGAAGTGCAGAGGGCAGGCCTTGCCCTGAACCGAGGACTCAGCACCTGCACTCAGGCAAAATCGCTGCTCTTTGGAGAGCTCCTCGAGCAGGGAGAACTGGGTGGGGGTGCCCAGCCTGTATCACCTGTATCCCTGTTCAGAGATTAGACCGCAGTTGGGATGGGCAGAGGCGTGCCAGGGGCACGTGGCTGAGTGGAGAGCAAGAACTGGGGCATCGTGATGCTCCCTGTTGGGGGCGGGGCCCACCGTGGGCAGCCAGGCCTCGAGGTTGTGCCCACCGCTGAAATCCTGCCTGAGAGTTCCAGACCCAGAGACCCCTGGGGCCCACCCACGACACCCAGTGGACACAGCCATGCAGCCAACCCATGTCCAGCTGTGACTGTACTTAGATGATCACCCACCTGAACAGGCAGGCAGCAGGGTGCCAGTGACGGGCCCCCGGGGGAGTCTGAGGGTCACCCACTGATCTGGCCGGGTTCTGTTCTTCCCGCTGGGTAAGGCCTCTAAGAGACCACAGGGACCCGGGTGCAGCAGGCTCTGCACGCCTCCTTGCCTGCTCCTGGCCAGACTGGGATGGGCAGGGTCAGTGGGCGGCCAGAGCAAAGCTCAGCCCCAGGGCCGCGTGCCTGCCCCAAGGTCATCTCTGTGACACGTTTGTCCAGGGATGAGAGGAGATAGGGGCTCTGCTTCCACGGGAGAGAATGGGAAGCCTGGGCTCCTGGCATCAAGCTCCGATCTGGCCTCCCTAACAGGAAAGCGGGCAGGCGGTAAACAGCACCGCCCTTTGGGGGCAGGGCCGAGGCCCACCGGGACCGGGGTGGGCTCCCCTGGGCCATCGGAGAGGCCGGGGGTCCAGCTGTCCTTGTTGGGTGCTGGGCAGGCGAGGGTGGCTCAGAGGTGAGGCGTCCTGCCTTTCGGGCCCCCTCCTCCCTGTGACCTCTGGGCACCTCTCCTGGCTGGAAGGCCAGAGGGGCGGAAGCATAGAGAAACGGCCATGCCAAATGACAAAACGGATCTAATCCCACGACTGCTTGAGAACCTACACCTAGTAGGGCAGGAGCGGCCCGGAAGCCACTCTCTGCAGGTCCGACCCTATTAACTGCGACTTGGTTCTCAGAGATGTTTAAGGACACATTCCTGTGCGATGATGGTGGGCCAAGGAGGGACAGAAGCAAAGCCTGCTTCCTCTTCCAGCAAATGGAAATCAAAAAGCACCTGCCTGTGAGGACACTGCACTGTTAGCAGCTTCCCCTGAACGCACCTCACTCCCTCTCCCTGTCCTCCCTACCTTTGAAGGGGCTGCAAGTGGCCCCTGAACCAGGCAGTGGCTTTAAGAGGCAGGACACCCCGGTCTCTCTCTGCAGGCCCCTGTCAGAGCGGGGGACGAGGCCGTGGCCACGTGAGTCTCCTTAGGCCAGCCATCAGCCAGTTGGCAGCATACGGGGCCAGAGCTAAGACCCCAAGTTTCTGAGCCGGGGGCTGGCCCATCCCCTCTGGACAGGCCTGCTCACTCAGGATTGGCTGGGTTGGTGGGATCCCCTGACCACACCTCGAAGCTCTTCGGACTCCTGGCAGGAGTAAGGGCTTCTGCTCCTCTGCAGATAAGCTCGGGCCCTGGCCACTCTGCTCAGCTCTGCTGGGACCACAGAGATTCCAGGATCTGTGTGTCCAGCCCCAGGGCGACACTCAGGACCGCCACTCCGACCCCAGCGCAGGCTGTGGGCTCCAGAGGGACCGTGCCCATCTGTGCTGGCGACCTTGGACCCCCCAGGGGCTCTCTGTCCCCTCTCAGCCTCCCAGACAAGCCCCCAGCTTGCAGGCCCTATTTGCCTGGGGCCCCTGCCCTGCTCAGGGTCTGGGGTCAGTGGGAGAGTGAAGGGGTGTGAGGACCCCTCTCTCCAAACTCTGGGACTCAGACGACTGAGCCCAGCCCATCCACCACCCATGAGAAAGAGGATTCCCCTCTGGACTGGCCGTATTTATGAGGCCAGGGCACTTCTACGGCTCTCTGGGGCCTGCAGGCGAGCTCCTGGCCTTGCTCCTGCAGGCAGCGAGAACTTCACATCCACTTAGAACCAGAGCTGCGTATGCTCTCTCTCTCTGTCTCTCCCCCTCATCCTCTCCCTGGACTTGGCCTCAGTGACTCAGGCTGACTACGTCTGGAGTGGCCTGTCTGCCAAGGGGAGATCGCCCTGAGAACAGGCTGGGGAGGGGGCGAGCTTGCCTCTGGGTGCCCCGGCAGCTCCCTCCCGCTGGCTGCTTCCCAGCATCCAGGCCTGGAGAGGCCCACCCTGTGGAGCCCACCCTGGCAGCCTGTGCCTCCGCAGGGCCAGCCCAGCTCCCCCGGGAGCTGCAGCAGGAAGGCCCTGGGTCCCCGCCGACCCACCCTCAGCACTACCCCGTGCAGCCTGCCTCCGAGGGAGGCCGTCCCATTTCTTCTCCATGAGTCACGAGACACTGCCAAGGGTCCTCCCACATTTCAGAGACAGAGAGGGAGTAAGTCAGCAGACAAGGAGGGCGCAGTCTCTTCCTGGTACACGGCCTTCCGCCCTGGAACTACTTTAACCAGTAAACCAGCATTTCTTCAGATGCCACTGCATCCAGCTTCCGCATAAAACTCCCGAATGGAAGAGAGGGGAACAGACACCCACCCTGCAGGTGCCCCCTTTCAGCCTGGAGGTGCAGCAAGTGCCTTTAGAGGCGGTCATCCAGGGGCATCATTTCAGAGGTGACCAGAAGGATCCTGGGGGTGACATACCCCAGGTCACCGGGCGGGGCGGGTGTGGAATGACCCGCAGAACTCAGAAACCCTCCCCCACCCACTGCCAACTTCATTCCCATGACACCCTTCACTCGGGTCCAAACCTGGGGGTACCGACTTAATAAATGTCTTTCCGTGTTTGACAAGTGAGGGTGTGGAAGCACAGGTGTCCTCGTGACAGTGGCACCAGCTCGAGAGAACATTAACTGAGGTTCTGACGCTACGTGTTCTGCAGACACTGCTGTGTGACGGCCAGCGGCACCTGGTCCCTGCTTCCAGCCAGCTCACAGTTCGCTTGGGGACAGACCGACATCATCACAAACTGCAGTGTGTTCTAATGAAGGTATAATAAAGGTACAAAAAGGTCTTCGATTATTTCAGTCAAAGTCGCTCAGTCGTGTCCGACTCTTTGCGACTCCATGGACTGTAGCCCGCCAGGCTCCTCTGTCCATGGGATTCTCCCAGCAAGAACACTGGAGTGGGTTGCCATGCCCTCCTCCAGGGGATCTTCCTGACCGGGGGATCAAACCCAGGTCTCCTGCCTCGCAGGCAGATTCTTTACTGTTTGAGCTACCCATGAAGCCCTCACTTTAAAAATACAAACATATAAATATCAATGATTATACAAAAATATATGAAATGTTGGGGTTTCCCAGGTGGCGCTCGTGGTAAAGAACTCACCTACCAGCGCAGGAGACATAAGAGACCTGGGTTTGATCCCCCGGTCAGGAAGATCCCGTGGAGGAGGGCGTGGCAACCACTCCAGTGTTTTTGCCTGGGGAATCCCATGGACAGAGGAGCCTGGCAGGCTGCAGTCCACAGGGGTGCAAAGAGTTGGACACGACTGAGGTCACTGAACACATATGCACACGGGAAATGTTATAATAGAAGTAAACCTATAACAGCACAGAGTGAAAGCAGAGAGGAAGCAAAGCGCAAGTTTCCAGGCTTTGGGAGCTCTTCAGAGAGTCAGGGGCTGGCGCTGGGTCTTCAGGAAGCCTGGTCTTGGGCAGGAAGGGGGAGGGTCTTGTGGGCGGAGGCGAGGGCACACAGGCACGGACAGGTGGGCTGGAGGGTGGGGAGGACTGGGGATGACGCAAAGGCAGCTCTGGGGGTCAGAGGTGGGCAGGACCCCACGGGGCAGTGGGGAGGGAGTGGACAGGGAGGAGCGCCCTGCAAGACGAGTTGGGCTTTCTGGAGATTGTGGTGGGGAGACCTCAAGGAGGCCTGGTGGGGAAGGAGCCCGGCTGGGCCCCTGCTGCTGTCCAGGAGGAAGGGGCCGAGGACCCCAGCAGCTGCAGAGAGTCGGCCAGAGGTGAGGCGGCCGGGGCTACAGAGGGGCCGTGATCCCAGGAACTAAACGGGGGTCAGGGGAGAAGGTGCCTTTGTGGGGAAACAAGACTAGGTCTGTTTCCTAGTCTTGTGAGCAGCCGGTGGTCTCAGGATTCCCTGAAGGTCAAGTTCAGCCAGCAGGATGTGCGGCTCCGGCCCCAGGAGAGGGCTAGGGGCCTCAGACTTGGGAGCAAGACCCTCCCCTTGGAAGTGATGAGGGCACCTTGCTTTGCCAGGATTTGAACCAGGCCTCTGGATCCCAAACCAGGCGCCCTTCTCCATTCCTGTGCATCCTGTCGGGGACAGAACCAGGGGACACGGGCCTTTAAGGTCACATGTTCAGGGAACGCGTGGGGCTGAGCTTGAATCTTCTGTAAGAAGTCTTCTCAAGAAGAGTCTTCGAGTCCCTTGGACTGCAAAGAGATCCAACCGGTCCATCCTAAAGGAAATCAGCCCTGAATATTCATTGGAAGGACTGATGCTGAAGCTGAAGCTCCAATACTTTGGCCACCTGATGCGAAGAACTTACTCATTTGAAAAGACCCTGATACTGGGAAAGACTGAAGGCGGGAAGAGAAGGGGACAACAGAAGATGAGATGGTTGGATGGCATCACCAACTCAATGCACATGAGTCTGGGTGGACTCCGGGAGCTGGTGATGGACACGGAGGCCTGGCGTGCTGCAGTTCATGGGGTCGTAAAGAGTCGGACTCGCCTGAGCGACTGAACAAGTGTGCGCAGCTGGCCAGCAGTGCCCCCTCCTGGCGGGAGGACCACATCGCAGCAGAGAGCTACGATTTTCACCCGGCCCTCGGAGTCCCCAGGTGAGCGGGCTGGCTGGGAGCGGTCTTCTGCATGCTGGAAGGAACAGGGCGTGCCAGGACCTGGCTCTCCACAGGCGATTCTGCTCTCGTTCCCACATCGTCCACGTAAACACACCGTGTGAACCGCTGGGGTCAGAGCAGAGGAGCCAGAGCTGGGAAGGAAACTGAGACCCCCGCTGTTTGAAGAGGCCGCCGCCCCATCCCTTTCAGGGGAGCACAGCCCGGAAAACGCTAAAGAACATTTCCCATGAATGATGAAAATGGGGGACAGAAAACTGTTTCCAGGAGCACGTCGGCTGTGATGACGACCTCTCCCTGACTACTGCAGGCCTTCAGTTCCCAGACGAATCTCAGAAGAGCAGGCAATTTTTAAAATGCAAAATGGTTTACAGAAATAGCTTCACCTTGATGTATTTTACCGGACACTCTTTCTTCCAACCACCAAGAAAAAACCTGCTACGTTTGAAACATTATGTGCAAAGGTGTGCAAACCCAGGAAAAAAACAAAACCCAGGAAAGCGGCAGGAAGACGCCTACTGTGACCCGGTCCCCAGTCGGCCCCGTCTCTGGGAGCCCTGAGTCTGGCGATTGATGTGGACAAACCAGTAGCACACAGGGGCTCCTGGCAGGAGGGTGTCCTTCTGGGCATGGGGATACCCCAGGTGCTGGGGAGAAGCCGGGGGCTTGGCCAACCCACCCCTTCTGCTTCCCAAGCTCTGGACTCGGGTGCTCTGAGCCCATTTCCTGTTCTCAAGCTTCAGCACCACCTGAATACAACTGATCTCTGCTGGGAAACATCATACTTAGAAATGGACCAGGGATTTTCCTGGTAATCCTACGGTTAAGACACCTCGCTTCCACAGCAGGGGCCGGGGGCACAGGTTCAGTTCCTGGTTGAGGAACTAAGATCCTGCATGCCTCTGGACATGGCCATAAAAGAGAGAGAGAGAGACAGGACAGAAATGAACGGGTCCTCACTTAAGCGCGAAAGGCCCTCAGGCATTTGGGTAAGATGAGCTCAGAGAAGCAGGGCAGGGTGAGTGAGTGACCCCAGGCCGGACCGGCCAGGCGGCTGTGAGCAGCCAGCACTGCCCCTCCAGGTGGAGGCCAGGCCTGGGGCCCAGAGGAAAGGTGTGCATGGTGACAGCCGCCCCTGCAGAGCCCGGTCCCCTGCCCCCGGTGGTCACTAACTCTGACCGAAAGACACCTACCTGATGGGCCTGCAGGACAGGTGTTCATGTGTCTCAGGGCAAATGCAGAGAGCCAGAGCAGTGCAGACACTGAGAACTGGGGGTTCTGGACTGGCCACTCTTCCCTGGCAGCCCGCCAGCCCCGCAGCGAGAGGGTGACCCCAGGCCCATGGCTCCCACCCTGTCTTATCCCTTGACTTCCACATGCTGCTCAGGACCGTGGCCTCCTGCTGGTGGGAAAGCCAACACCCTGGCTTGTACAGACACTCGAGTTCCTGGCAGCAAGGAAGTGGGGCCCTCAGGGCGTTAACAGGGGGCTCTGTTGTCAGCTGAGGAGGACCAGCCGGGGCTCCCAGCCCTCCAGAAACGTGTGTGTGTGTGTGTGTGTGTGTGAGATTGTGAAAGTCGCTCAATCCTGTCCAACTCTGAGCGTCCATGGAATTCTCCAGGCCAGAATACTGGAGTGGGTAGCCTATCCCTTCTCCAGGGGATCTTCCCAACCCAGGGATTGAACCCAGGTCTCCCGCATTGCAGGAGGATTCTTCACCAGCTGAGCCACAAGTGAAGCCCAAGAATACTGGAGTGGGTAGCCTATCCCTTCTCCAGAGGATCTTCCCAACCCAGGGACTGAACTCAGGTCTCCCGCCTTGCAGGAGGATTCTTCACCAGCTGAGCTATCAGTCATGGTCACTCTGCTGATCTTCAAAGAACCTGGAGCTGCTGCTGCCTCTGGGAAATGTGTTAGATAATTTCTCCAAAACAAAGTCATCCATCACTCTCCTTCCAACAAAGAGCCCAATTCCCAACGATTAGATTTGGAGATTCAAACTTCTAATTTCACAACACACAAATTTAAGGGCTCTTCCGTCTGCTGAACAGACAAAGGTCCACCAAACCTAGAAGGGCTTGTGCGTGTGGGCGACGGACTCTTTAAACTGAGTGGCTGCTGATACACCATGCTGTGGCAATTTCAGTTGGCCAGCAAAGTGATTCGGTGATACACAGATATATTCAGTCTTTCTCAGATTCTTTTCCATTACAGGTTCTCACAAGACATTGAGTAAATTCCCTGTGCTATACAGTGGGTCCTTGTGGGCTGTGGGTTTCACGCACACATGTTAATAATATATGTCTGTGTATGTCTGTTAATCCCAAACGCCTAACTTACCCTGCCCTACTTTCCCCTTTGGTAACCATAAGGTGGCTTTCCCGGTCTAAGAGTCTGCTTCTCTTTTGGAAATAAGTTCATTTGTATCACTTTTTCAGATTCCACAGTAAGTGCCATCATGCGGTACTAGTCTTTGTCTGAATTACTTCCCTGAGTGTGAGACTCTTACCAGGCCACTGGTAACTGCCCGCTGCTGACTGTCACTGCGGGGCTGAGCAGTCCAGTCTGGGAAGGGTGGGTTCTGGGGGACCGATGCCGGGAGGGAGCCCTTCTCAGCCTTGGCTTCCATGAGATAGTTCTGGGTCACGCCCTTGTCCAGGACAGCTCTCGGCCCCTGGGGCCAAGGATGGAGACACAGAAATATGCTCATTATTGCTCAATTTTTAAAAATTCAATTTTCCTGGACTGAAATCCCACATTTATAAATTATAGAAGACTCAAATCCTACGGAATAGACTGTGTTTTTAAAATATTTTGGAATAGGAAAAAAAGAAAACCCTGAATTATTCTGTATTTTCCTACCCAGCGTCTTTCCACAGAAAGTGACAGGAATGAGAAGTGACCAGCGGGCACACACGCTTCTGCCCTCCGACCTCAGCGGGACAGCCTGACCTAGGCCGTGCGGTGACCCAGGGGCACCTCTATTTTAAAGGCTTTGTGGAACAGCTGGTTCTTCGGAGCCTCTTCCCAAGCTGAGGGCTGTTGCAGTGAAGCATTTGAAAATAAACGAACCCCCTCCCTGGATGCCCTGACGGGGAGGCGCTGACCTCTGCCCAGGGGTGTGACCAGGCCTGACCTGGGGACGTCGTGCAAGGCTGGGGCCTGGGGTCTGTGAGCCTGCAGCCTGGTCCTTTCTCTCTCATCTATAGCACGGGCTGCTTCTATCTGCCCAGGTGAGTGCACATCTGCTATATGACAGATGCCCACTTTGTGTCTGCGGGGAGTGTTAATGAATGAGCCGGCTGGCATTCCAGGGACGGAACCCCGTTTCAGGTCACATGCTCCGGCTCCCCCAGATTCGGGATGACCGTACAGCACGGGCTGAGCAACTCGAGTGGCCGGACTGGATGGTACAAATACAAATAGACGTTTCTCTGACATGCAACCGCGTATAACAAAGGTCTATGGTGCACAGAGCGTGTGTGGGGCTCTGCTGCAGACCCAGCAGGTGGAGTGGAGAGGGGCGGGGAGCAGGGCCGGGAGGCTTCCAGGCCTTCGGTACCTGGATCGTATGTGCATTTGTGTGTACACACATGTCACCATAGTCCACCTACCTATGTGTATATGCACCGGATACACATATACCAACATCACATACAAACATGTATGCGTACCGCCACACTCGTCTCTGAGAGGGCTCACCTCTGTCCCCAGTTTGCTGCTGACTTAATGGTTTGGGGGTTGAGATCATGCGCTCACGTTGCTCCTGACGGCCCACCGCACAGATGTTGGCAGGAATTCAGGGCCGGCTTCAATCACACCCAGCCACTCCCCTGGGCGTGATGGCTCAGGGTGCCTCCACGGCTCCTCCGCTGAGGCCAGGAGCCCTGGGGTGGCCGGGCGTGGACAGCAGATGGAGAAGGGGCAACTCTGCGCCCTGGAGTCTGCCCAAGGAGGACACGGGATGCCCTCTTCTTAAAAGTACCTTTCTGATCACTCATGCTAACACTTCCCATCTCTTCCTTTCTGGTCGAGTCAGCCTGACAGTCACTCGTGGAAATCACAGATGTCCACGTGCCACACAGACCTGTGTACTCACCAATTATTCCTCTGTAGTCTTTCATTGATTGCAACCGTATTCCTGAGTTTGCAAGCCGGAAAAGACTACTTTTATTAGAAAGACAGCAGTGCCAAGACCCAGAGATAGGGGATGAGACTGCAGAGTTAGGGTCAGAGCAGAGTCGGTCAATCTCTGAAAGTCTGATCTCATGCTTCTGAACAAACCAAAGGCTACTGCTCCTTAAAGGGAATCACCCTTCCATAGTCAGCCCACTTTAAACGTGTTTATTTGCCATTCGGACTCCAGCCTAATATCCTACAGTAATTTCTGTTGCCGAGACAGACCCATGAATAAGGAAAGCAGTGTGTGTGTCAGTGTTTATAAAGGAATTCAGCTTCTACTTTGAGTCTTAGACCCAGCAATCCACCTTCCCCTCTAGACACTCTTTAATCAAGCTTTGTCAATAAATAGATGCGATGCAGATGTTCTGTGGAGTTTTAAAGAATTCAGGTTGAATCCACTTTAAAATAAAACACTACCCAGCCATCACGTACAGAGGAGGGAAGTTAACAGACTGAAGAAAGCTTTAACAAAACCCGAAATGGAGGCAGGATTCCGAAAATCAGTGAATACACCTTGAACCAGAAACAAGAATTTGAATAATGCTTAGCGAAAGCACAGAAAAAGACCGAAAACACTTTCAACATCTAACAGGAGTCACTTCAAGGAAATCTGGGGTCTCACATTTGGTAAACAAAGAAAGGAAGCCATGATTGCAATCTGAAAAAGTTTTATGATTTGTTAAGAACTTGAATGAAAAGTGCCCTCTTTAGAAATGGAGCCGCCCTCCCAAATGAATCTGAAATGAGTTCATTTAGACAGTTTTATCAGGCACACCGGAGAAGGCAATGGCACCCCACTCCAGTACTCCTCCCTGGAAAATCCCATGGACGGAGGAGCCTGGTAGGCTGCAGTCCATGGGGTCACTAAGAGTCAGACACGACTGAGGGACTCCCTTTCACTTTTCACTTTCACGCATTGGAGAAGGAAGTGGCAACCCACTCCAGTGTTCTTGCCTGGAGAATCCCAGGGACGGGGGAGCCTGGTGGGCTGCCGTCTACGGGGTCGCAAGGAGTCGAACACGACTGAAGCGACTTAGCAGCAGCAGCAAACCATCAAGCTTAAGGATAACCATGTGGGTGATAAAACTATAAAGAAAACAAAAGCAGTGACACCATCAAGTCAAGATGGTGATTAATTCCTCTTAAGAGGGCGAGCAGGGGCAGGGTGAGCCACCGATAAAACTGTAAATCTTAACCAAGGTATTGGTTATAAAGGAGTTCACCTAAAAACCATTCATTAATTATATATATTTTTGTCCTACGCTATCTACATGTGCTATATTCCACAACAAAGGTTAACATTTGCATAAAAATTTCATATTTAAGAGACAAACTATTAGATACAATTAAAATTAGAATTTTTTCTTCCTTTTTTTGGTGTAGCACTATTAAAATTTCCTTTATTTCTGTCTATTAGTAGACAATATATGCTTTTCTGGTAAGCAGCCTGAGGTAACCTCTAAAAATGGTTCCCTATTCATTTGATCCAAAAAACCTCACAAAATCATGCAAATCAAGAGGCTCAAATCTTCATGTACTTTGAACAGTCATGAAACTGCCCCAGCGATTAAGGGCACGCATATCCGAAAAGCCACAAAGTATCTGAAAGATGTCCCTTTAAAGAAACAGCATGCCATTCTGACGTCATCACAACGATGGAATTGGTAGGTGCGCACAGGCCAAAGAGTGGGGCTGGATCCAGGGTCGGTGGCCCAGAAAGAGTGCTGAGTTTTTCCCGCTCAAAACTGCAGGGAGTGATGCTGAACTTAAGGTGCTCGATGCAGAGTCTCTGGTTACTGAGCACATCCAGGTGAACAAAGCCCCCAGGACTTCCAGAGCTCATGGTCGGATCAACCCATGCACGAGTTCTCCCTGCCATACTGACATGATCCTTACTGGAAAAAAGAGTACACTGTTCCTAAACCAGAAGAGAAGGCTGCACGGAAGAAAAAGATCCCCCAGAAGAAACTGAACAAGCAAAAACTTAGGGCCTGGGAACAAATGCCACAAAAAATAAATGCAAATAAAAGAAAAAAAAATATGTGAGTAAATATATTAATTGTCCTTTATAATCCAATTCATATAAATATCACTAGACTCTCTTAGAAATCCATGTGAAAACATGGAAACCTAATGACTGTCATTCGACTTCGGGATGGAAGTGTGAGTTAGTAACTCATGTGTGATTCTTAACACTCGGTGGGTATCAACGATGCAAACACTTGCGTGAAAGTCAATTAACTTCCAAGAAGAGAGAACGGACAGGAAACCAGCAGGTGGCTCGTGACCCAATGGAAACCAAACCCTTCAGTCAGTCAGAGCTCATTATCCAGCGCATCAAACGGATTCTCGCACAGTGCACGGAGGCTGAGACAGCTGACCTGCAGGGTGCCCAGGCTCCACCTGGCCTCGTGCATGCTCACAAATTCAACAGCCACAACAAAGCGCCATCTCTGCACAACTAACCATTCTGTGCTCACATGTACCCACCCAACATTTTCCTTCTGACTTTCTATTGGAATTTCTCTGTTTCTCGTTCATTTGCAAACAGCAGTGAAGAATGGTAAATAAGAAAGGCTGGCTTGGCTGAAATAAGTTCAGGCAAAATCAACATGCTTCTCCGCAAGCATTATTTCTGATTAGTTTTTTTCTTTTTAATTCACAAAGGGTCTGAGAAGCCACATATTAATAAAAAGCCATCTGCCTAAGAAATAACAGTCTCACTGGCT
>NW_011476409.1:3739-5861 GCF_000754665.1 Bison bison bison | reverse complement strand
ATCTGGTCCCATCATTTCATGGCAAATAGATGGGAAAAAAAATGGAAACAGTGACAGACTTTATTTTCTTGGGCTCCAAAATCACTGCAGATGGTGACTGCAGCCATAAAATTAAAAGATGCTTGCTTCTTGGAAGAAAAGCTATGATAAACCTAGACAGTGTATTAAAAGACAGAGATATTGCCGACAAAGGTCCATCTAGTCAAAGCTATGTTTTTTCGCCTGGAGAATACCAGGGACTGAGGAGCCTGGTGGGCTGCAGTCCATGGGGTCGCAAAGAGCTGGACACGACTGAGCGACTAAGCATACAGCCATGGTTTTCCAGTGGTCGTGTACAGATGTGAGAGCTGGGCCATAAAAAAGGCTCAGCACCGAAGAACTGACGCTTTTGAACTGTGGTGTTGGAGAAGACTCTTGAGAGTCCCTTGGACTGCAAGGAGAACAAACCAGTCAGTCCTAAAGGAGACCAATCCTGAATATTCATTGGAAGGACTGATGCTGAAGCTGAAGCTCCAATACTTTGGCCACCTGATGGGAAGAGTCGACTCACTGGAAAAGACCCTGATGCTGGGAAAAACTGAAGGCAAAGAGAGAAGGGGCAACAGAGGATGAGATGCTTGGATGGCGTCACCGACTCAATGGACAAGTTTGAGCAAAGTCATGGAGATAGTGAAGGACAGGGAAGCCTGGTGTGCTTCAGTCCTCGGAGCTGCGAAGAGTCAGACACAACTGAGAGACCAACAACCACCACCACAACAATGATCGGCCGTAATAGCAAAACACCAAGGAAACACGACGACGCAAACCCCGCCTCAGCGGGGCCTCACTCACTGACTCACAGCCTGTGGAACTGAGAGGATGTGGCGACTGGAAGGGAGGTGAGGAGGGTGAGCACTGGGCTCCCAGGTGCCGCCTCCTCTTTCCTCTCGCCCCTCCAAGAGACGGGCCCCCTGGCTCCCAGGATGGGGGCGGCTGTGCTGCCGTGACAGCTCCACCGTTACTTCAGGAGGCTCGTCATGGCGGAGGGAACAGCCGTCCCTGCTTGATGCCCCAGGGTTTTGTGAAGGCTCCTTGTTGAGCTCGGAAGACAGCTCCACGGGGCACTGCTAACTCATTACTTCCAAATCCAGTATCCCAGGGCTCTGGAATGTCTCCCCGCTTCTTCCTGGTTGTTACCATGGTCATTTCACTCCCATCACAACCAGGAGGTGTAGCTGGGCAGCTCACTCAGGATGTCCTTCCTGGTGAAGCTTCTCTGTGCTGGAGACAGAGCTCCCATTGACCCGACATTCGACTCCCCCACCTCCCCTGCCCGCTAGCCCCATTCAGCTCAGGGGGACCTCCGAGAGCCCTGCACAAAACCGCAGCCTGGGTGCCTCACACACACCCAACATCCCCCTGGCTCCAGAAAACAACCTGAAAGCCAGCTCTCTGACCTTCTGAGTGAGGGGAAGTCGGGGCCGGACGAGGGGTCACCACACACACCGCACTCATCTAGCTTCAAAGACCCGGGAACCCTACAGCATATTCTGGGAGGGAACTCGGTTCTCTCTCATACCTTGTCCTGGAGACTAGGCAAGCATAAAGGAAAGCTTTTCAGTGAACCAAAAGGATGTGGAAGGAAACCAGTTCCTCCCCCACAATATAGTTCAGTCTGAGTTTCAAGAATTTTAATCATTGAGTTGAAGACAGAATTAACACTAAGTAAAGCTGTGACCTGGGATATTTACAGGGCTTCAGAGGTTAATGTCATTTCACTAGCAGCTGGGCACTCAGATCCCAGAAGAGGCTCTAGGCAGCTGGGAAGCATGGGAGTTGCTCTGTTGGTCTTTAGAATAAAATTCACGACACAGTGGCTGTCTTAGTGGGGATTTACAAAAGCTAATGGTTTTCCCAATAAGACGTCCAATCAAGGTCCGTCTAGTCAAGGCTCTGGTTTTTCCACTGGTCATGTATGGATCAGAGAGTTGGACTGTAAAGAAAGCTGAGCACTGAAGAATTGATGCTTTTGAACTGTGGTGTTGGAGAAGACTCTTGAGAGTCCCTTGGACTGCAAGGAGATCCAACCAGTCCATCCTAAAGGAGATCAGTCCTGGGTGTTCATTAGACGGACTGATGATGA
>NW_011476409.1:0-717 GCF_000754665.1 Bison bison bison | reverse complement strand
GTTTCTGAGCCTGGGGCCACACTGGACGATGCCCTTGGCCCATCACAAGAGGCTCTGCCGTTAAACCTCAAGGTCCCTGGACACAAATCTCCCCAGGCGCACGCTTGGACCGGTCTACCTGTCCCCCCGGCCGTCACCTGCCCTGGCTCTCGGCAGCTGGAACTGTCCCCAATGCCCCAGTTTCTGAAGGGCTCCTCAGAAGCATATTCTACTTGCTAAAAGAAGCTCTGTCCTTGGAGAACTCTAAAAACTGAGTTATCACTTCTCAGTGATTCAAACAGACTCGCTCCCCAAAAGCTCCTTCACACAAAACAAAGTGAATCCGTGAGCTACAAACAAATGTGCTCCTCCCAAGGACTTCTCGTCCTGAACTTAAGTGCTTTTACAGGTCATTGACTCCCTGGCCGAGGGGCTGGAGCAGGGAGAGAGCTGAGCTGGGGTCCTGGGGGCTGCCGCCCCGAAGGCCAATCAGAGTCGGCCTAAGAAGCTCTGAAATCATAGTAACATGTGTCAACATTCAGCCAAATGAAATTTGCACATGCTTCTGAGCGCTGTCTGTTTTCTGAGGCCGGGCACCCTGGCACAGGGAGGGCCTCGGGGCTTCTGCGTTTCTGTTTGGGCCACGGCACAAAAGTGGAAAAACGTCCTGATCTGTTTTCCAGCCATTATCTGATTTCAGGTCCCGGCAGTTCGGAGAAGGTCAGTCAGTGCAGGCGG
>NW_011476408.1:11481-14265 GCF_000754665.1 Bison bison bison | reverse complement strand
GGGTTTCCCTGTGGAATCATTCCTTTCTGGAAAGTCATCGAGTCAATTCTGCTGCAGGCAAGAACTAGAGTCCTGAGACCCACCATCAACTTCTGGGAGTTTCAGTATCCATGTGGTCCCTCCCACAGTTAACTAGCTCCTTGGAGAGAAGGTGTAGCGCCTGTTTCCAGAGACCCAGCTTTGGTGCTTGGCTGTTTCCAGAGACCCAGTTATGTTCTTACAGTTGTTCAGCTGATTTCAGACATGTTCCGTGAATCCTCCACTACCCCCAGAGATGCGTTTTCATTGTCTTCTGAGCTGACTCTGCAAACTTCCTAGAGTGCGGGTGGTGATCTTGAATCTGGGCTGCACTTATGCAGCTGATAGCTGATACCCAGTTTTCTGGATCACACTTCACCTTGTTCGTCAGTCAATGTTCTCACAGGTCCAAGAGCGTCAGCCCCACATGTGGCGCTGGGTACACAGGTTCTAGGTCCCAGTCTCTGCTCCACCGTCCCCCAAAACTCAGTGAGGGAAACAAGACAAAAACAGGACAATCAGTGTTTTCTGACCCAAGAGTGTGTCTGAGGGGACTTGTGTCTGGGTGAAGGCGCAGAGCTGCCCCACCTGCATACAGCTCCCATCCCTTCACCAGCACACAGCCATGCATGCACAAATGCACTAATATGTACCCAAACACACCTGCACAGTGTAAAGTGTATACATGCATACATACCCCCTGAATGCACATATACACACAGAGACATATATGCACACACTGTACACACACATACACTCATGCAGACACCCACGTGTGGGCAGGGTGGGCTGGCCAAGGGAGTTGGTGAGGCCATGACTGCACAGGGAGGGCCTCTCAGGCTTTAGGTCCACCCGGAGGAACCGGCAGGCCCCCATCTCCCACCCCACCCCAGTTCATTCCCACTGGACGCGATGCATTCCCCAAACACAAGAGGGCCCAGCAGCTGTAGGACACTGTCCTTGACCTGACCTTCACCCCTCACCGGGCTAATGCCTGTCAGATTTGGGATTGGAGGCCATTCATCCCTACAAGCATACAACTGCTGTAACAAATTACCACTCACACAGCAGCACCAAACAACGCAGCTTATTTCCCTACAGTTCAGGAAGGCAGAAGTCTGAGATCAGTTACACGAGGCTGAAATCCGGGGTGGGCAGGGCTGTGTTCCTTCTGGAGGCTCCACGGGAGGCTCCATTCCTTTACCTTTTGCAGCGTCTGGGGGCCATTTGCACTCCTTGGCTCATGGCCCCTTCCTCCATCTTCAGATCCTCCCTCTGACTAGGACTCCTGCTTCTGTGGTCATGTCTCATCTCACTCTCTGACCCGCTTGCTTCTCTTATAAGGACTCTGGTGATTACATTGAGTCTACCTAGAATATCCAAGCTCATCTCCCCTTCTCAAGAGCCTTAACTCAGTCACACTTGCAAAGACCCCTTTGCACCTAAGGTAACACAGCAGCTGGTTCCTGTCTTCCTGAGTGGGTGTCCGTCTGCATCACCACCTCCATTCGTGGGCTCCTCTGGGCTTGAATGCCTCACTCTAAATTCTACGCATCTCCTTGCAGGGATGTGTCCTTCTGTTTCCACTAGCTTGTGAAATAATGAATTCTTGAGAGTCTATTTCCTGTGTCCTAGAACCTCTGTGTAAGAGGAGGTCGGGTAGGAAGCAGTGGAGACTAGAAACACCCCCACCGTGTGATCCCAGGTGCCCATAGGGACAGGTGGCCCCTGTGTGACAGCCCCTGGCTGCCCACAGCACCGTGTCCTCCCTTCCTGGGCGCCCAGCGAGATGGTCTCCCAGCCTCCTTGCAGTTATGTGTGTCCTGGGATGACGTTCACAGTGAGCAGGATGCACGGAGCTGCTTCCAGGCCTGGCCCCAAACCCTCCCTCACAAGATCCTCACTGTTGGTCATTCTGCTGGTGGATGCGGATGCCCTGGGCGACCTTGGCAGCACACTGAGAGTGGTGCCTGGCTGCCAGGATGACAGTGGAGTAGAGCTCCCTGTACCTGTTGCATTAGTCCTGTTTCAGGTTTCTGTAAAGTTGATGCTTTAACATGTGTGATACATGTACAGTAAAAATGAATTGAAAACACAGTTGGGAAGCCCCGAGGCAGAGCTCTTTCACCATTGCTTTCTGCTGCAGCTTACCTTACATTGCTGGGTAGAAGGATGGTTACTTTACAATCCAGCAGAAAAATGATGATTTTTTTCTTCTTGTCCAGCAACAGCCACCAATGAGAAGCAGTCACAGCACAATGAAAAATAGGCCAGCCCAGTCTATGAGAAGCAGTTAAGCCAATGGGAAACAGCCACAGCCCAGCCAATGAGAAACAGGGAATTTCAGCCTGTGAGACACAGAGATTGTCCAGCCAATGAGACACATGGAATTTCAGCCTATGCGACACAGAGACTGTCCAGCCAATGAGACACAGCCACAGTCCACCAATGAGAAACAGCCACAATCTAGCCAATGAGAAACAAGGAATTTCAGCCTATGAGACACAGTGACTGCCCAGCCAATGAGACACAGCCACAGTCCAGCCAATGAGAAACAGGGAGTTTCAGCCTATGAGACACAGTGACTGTCCAGCCAATGAGACACAGCCACAGTCCAGCCAATGAGAAACAGCCACAGATGAGCTAATAAGAAACAGCCATTACAGCCCAGCCAATGAAAAAGAGGGAAATTCCAGCCAATGAGACATGGTGAATGTCCCACCATTGAGAAACATCCACAGTTCAGTTGCTCAGTGTAGCCGACTC
>NW_011476408.1:3261-10383 GCF_000754665.1 Bison bison bison | reverse complement strand
AGCCACAGTCCAGCCAATGAAATACAGCCATAGATGAGCCAATCAGAAACAGCAAGATTTTAGCCAGTGAGACACAGCCACAGTCCAGCCAATGAGATACAGCCACAGACCAGCCAGTCAGAAACAGCCACAGCTGAGCCAATCAGCAACACTGAAATTTTAACCAATCAGCAACAGCCACAGTCCAGCCATGAGAAACATCCACATTCCAGCCAATGAGAAATCATCCCATCTGCACAGCTTGCTTTTCTCTAACAGATTTGCATTTAAAGCACATCCCTTCAAGCATCCTCATTTTTCTGTATAAAGTAACATTCCTCTCCATTGCTCTCTGGACTTGACGCTGGTTTGCCACAGTTTGAATGTCCTGAATTGCAATTCCTCGGCCATTCCTAAATAAACTCATTTTGCCTGCAAAATAACTGGACCTTTAATTTTAGGGTTCAAACTGGACACACCTTTTCCTGGATGAGCCAATAATATGTCTGAGTCACTTGCTCTGGCCTCCTGCCTCCCTCTTCCTCCCCCGCCCCCTACCCCCTACCCGCTTCTTAGCAGGAATCCTCTTCCTGGTGCTCTTATCAAACTGTTGTCGTTTAGTTGCAAAGTCGTGTTAGACTCTTTTGCAGCTCCATGGGCTGTAGCCCACCAGGTTCCTCTGTCCATGGGATTTCCCCGGCAGAAATACTGGAGTGACTTGACATTGCCTTCTCAAGGGGACCTTGCCAGCCGAAGAATTGAACCCGAGTCTCCTGCATTGGCAGAGATTCTTTACCACCAAGCCAAGCAATTATCCAACACAAACCAGTCGATCCAGAGTCTACACCCCCATCACCTCTTTTACGGGTCTCCACAGTCTGGGCCACTATCCACCTGCCCTTGACACTCCGGGGCCAGGTACAGGCCAACAAGGGACACCTTCTCCACCCCACAACCCGCTGAGATCATTAAACCAGCCAATCCCAAGCTGCTTACATTTTTTGTCCATTATTTCTTGTGGCAACCACAATAAAGGCTCTTGCCCACATTCCCCTCTCACTCCATCTTCTTTCTGTCTCTGGAGCTTCGTCTTGTGACCCTGGTGGGTGGCATCCATGCTCCCCCCTCCTGGGAACTGTGAGTTGCAAAATATCTTTTCAACAGCGAGGCGTCTCCTGATGGCTCCCTCACTATCCTTCACATTTTAAAAATACACAGCATTTTAAATCACCACCGTGCTGAGCTGGAATCAGCTTCACCTGTTTACTGGGGGAGGAACTAACTCCTGTCAAGAGGCCTTAGACTTTGGGGGTCTATTGGCTGTAATAATTACACAGCTGAAACACACATTCCGACCGTGAGAATGGGTAAGGGGTGACCCGGCCTTGGGTGTGCAGAAAGCAGACCCCCGTCTCTGCCTGAGTCAGAGCTTCGTCTTCCGTTCCCCGTGCACGATGTCAGCCCGCCCTGCGCTCTCTGAATTCCACACCTGGGAGACCTCATACCTTTCTCCCTGACCCCTACCCCCACCCACACCACCATCACAGACACCTGGATGGACCTCACGTCCGTGTTACAGGAACAGATCCCCTCCTTCCTCTCCAGGGTCTCTGTATTCTTTCTTAATGTCACTTCCCACAGATTCAGGTCCAGCCACAATTGCCCACTTGATCACTTCACATCACTGCTGAAGTTACAGGGCTTCTAAACGAGGCCACTCCACGCTGTCTCAACAAAGAAACACTTGGGGTCCGCACGACCACGGCCCCGGAGTGCCACCAAGGATGCAGGGTCACTAGGAACCCCTCGCCAGGAGAATTCCGATCCCACGCGTGGTCACTGTCCTGCTTACTGTGCAGTCAGACCTGCGGTTCCCACTCAGTGCAAATGGGAACGTTACCCCCAAATCCCGCTAGAGCACAGCAGAGTTCAGTTCCCAATTTGTGTGTCTTTTATTATTTTTAATAGAAACATAAATAATCCAGCCTACCAATGCAGGAGGCTCAAGAGACTCCCGTTGGATCCCTGGGCGGGAAAGATCCCCTGGAGGAGAGCGTGGCAACCCACTCCGGAATTCTTGCCTGGAAAACTCCATGGAAAGAGGAGCTTGGAGGATACTGTCCATGGGGTCGCAGAGTCAGACATGAATGAGCAGACACAAGAAACCAGCATGCCTGTTGCAGATCTGGTATTTTTAAGTGTTCTTATACATCTGAAGCATATTTTAATAATTCATCCTAGATTCAACCAGCTCCTACAATGACTATTTTAGTTCTGTGCAAACATTTGCACATTTAACCCTGGTAGGAACCCTCCATAGAATGTCCTACTCTCTTCTCCCATTTTCTGCAAGAACCGAGGGACTGAAACATTAGATAACTTGCCCAAGGTCGGCCAGCTCTGAGTGACGGGGCCACAGACCCATGTGGACACCTGACGCCCTGCTCTGACCTCAGGGCGGGCTGTATCTTGCCAGTTGGGAGGTTTCTGTCCTGGCTCAGAGGAGGGTGCCCAGCCCCCAGCTCGTTATTAGTACTGATCTTTCATTTGTTATTCACACTCGAGGTTAGTTCCTGCAGAGACCTGCGTCCTAACTCGGTGGTCTTCACCTTCGTTTCCTCCGGTTCCATTCTTGTGCTCAGTTTCCCTGTTTCACTCTCTCTGCCTCTCTCTGTGTTCCTCTCTGTCTCTGTCTGTTATTTTCCCACCATTACCGTATTATTCAGGACTCTCCAGGACGGACAGGTCATCACACAGTTGTATGGGGATTTCTGAGAGGAGGCCATCACGGGAACAGACTCTCAGGGTTCAGGAGGTGGAGAGTCCGCCCCAGGACCTGCTGCAGACCCAGGAGAGTGGCTGACAGCGTCAGTGTGGGTGTATGACAGCGTCAGCGTGGGTGTGTGACAGCGGCAGTGAGCGTGTGTGACAGTCAGTGTGGGTGTGAAGGCCGAGACCAGGAGAACAGCAGTGTCAGGCCCAGCCTGGGGCTGGGGAGTCAGGAACCAGGAGCTCTGAGTCTGAGGACTGGAGATGCTGGACGTCCCAGAGCAAGAAGAGGCAGGGAATTCACCCCCTGGCCCTTCTTGGTCTGTGGGGGCCCCGGGGCATGGGGTGGAGCTGCCCACATTGTGAGGGTGGACCCCTTCTCTCAGCCACTAAACCCGGCTCATCTCTTCCAGAGTCTCCTTCGCAGACATGCCTAATGCACTCCAGTACTCTTGCCTGGAAAATCCCACGGACGGAGGAGCTTGATAGGCTGCAGTCCATGGGGTCACTACGAGTTGCACACGACTGAGAGACTTCACTTCAAGACTCCTTAGCCCAGGCAGGTTGACACATAAATTAACGATCACAGTTAGAATGGTGCATTTCCCCTAAAACCTGGCCTGACCCTGACCCCAGGCAGACAGACGGACAGATGGGGGCTTAGCAGAGGGAAGTGTGGAAGGCTGGTGTTCCTGGAGATGTTCCTGAATATTCTATGCTTATGGATTGGAAAATTAATATTATTGAAATGACTATATTACCCAAGGCAATCTGCAGATTCAATGCAATCCCTATTGAAATACCAATGGGATTTTTCACAAATGAGATGAGCAATTCTAACATTTCTATGGAAACACAAAAGACCCCTAATGGCAAAAAAAAAAAAAAAAATCCCAATAACTGAGAAAGAAGAATAATGCTGGGGGGATTATACGCTCTGATTTCAAACTATACTACAAAGCTACAGTGATTGGATCAGTGTGGTAGTGGCACAAAAACATACCTCAGCACAAATCACCGCGGTGGTGCATGAAATGTGCAGTGTTGGGGACTGTTGGGGGAATGTAAACTGGGGCAGCCACTGCGGGAACCAGCACAGAGGTTCCGCAAACTATTAAAAATAGAGCTGCCACGTGATCCAGTCAAGGCCCATTCTGGTATTTACCCAAAGAAAACAAAAACACCAATTCACAAGGTTATATGCATGGCGATACTCAATGCACCATTATTTCCAACAGTCAGGATATGAAACAGCTAACTGAGCACTCATCAGGTGAATGGACACAGGAGATGTGGTGTGTGTCTGAGTCTCTTGCATGCGTTTTCTACCTATGTAGTCCTTGTTTTCTATGACCCGCATTTCTCTCGTGGCTCGGCTGGTAGAGAACCAGCCTGGAATGTGGGAGACCTGGTTTGATCCCAGGATTGGGAAGATTCCCTGGAGAAGGGAACAGCTACCCACTTCAGCATTCTGGCCTGGAGAATTCCATGGACTGTATAGTCCATGGGGTCGCAGTCGCACACGACTGAGTGACTAAGCACAGACTCCTGTCAACTTCATGTTATTCCATCAGGAGGAGCACAGACAGGTTCTCTCACCTTTTCTATGACTGAGTAATAATCTTTTACACGTGTGTGTGTGTGTGTGTGTGTGTGTGTATCTTGGCATTTGTAACAACATTTGTGGACCTAGAGGGCATTGTGCTAAGTGAAATAAGTCAGATAGAGAAAAACAAATTACTGTATGATCTCATATATGCAATCTAGAATACAAAACAAAGAAAACAGTCTGAGAGAGACTCATAGAAACAGAGCGAATGGGTGGTTGCAGGAAGGAAGGGGGACTGGAGGGGCAAAACAATGAAGGGGACAAACGTCCAGTTATAAATAAGTCACAAGCATGTAACTACAGCCTGAGGAATACGGTCAGTAACATTGTAATAAATCTGTGTGGGGATGGATGGTTACCAGACTTACTGTGGTCATCATTTCAGAACATAGGCAAATGTAGAATCCTTATGAGGTGGACCCGAAACTAACATAACATTGCACATCAGATATATTTCAATAAGATAAGAGAAATGAGGAGACTTCCTGGTGATCCAGTGGTTACAGCTCTGCACTTCCACTTCCAGGGGGAGAGCTTTGGCTCTCTGGTTGGAGAACTAAGATCCCCACATGCCGTGTGGCCAAAAATAAGCGAACCTCCACTAAAATAGGAATATTCACAATAAACACATCTGACAAAAAAAGTCACGTGCCTAATAAGAATGAGAAAGTATCCCGTTATTTAGTTAAAAACAATAATAATAAAGTTAGTTAGCCCCAATTTTTAAATGAGAAGATGATTCAAATAGACATTTCACAAAAATAAAATTAATATCCAAATGGCCAAGGACAGATGGAAAATTTCACAAGTTCATCAGTTACCAGAGACATGCAAAGTAAAACCACAAAGGTACCACCACCCCTCACAGAGGGGCAAAAATAAGAAGGTGGGAAAGCAGAGGGGCGGGTTAAGGATGTGGGGCAACCAGAATGCTCAGAGTGTGAACTGATGCCATCACTTCGAAACATATTCATAAGTACCTACTGGAACTGAATAAACGCACAGCACAACACACGGCAATTACACCCCGAGGTTTATTCCAACAGAAACACACATATACGCTCGTCGCTGGACATGAATTAAGACATTCAAAGCAACACTTTCCATCCTAATGTAAACTGGAAGCTAAGCAAATGCCTCTTTACACTGGGGGGGATGTACGCATGGTGGTGATTCACACAGTAAAATACTCCACAGCACCCAGAGTGTTAGACAAATCTTAAAATATTCGGTTGAGCAGAGGAAGCCACACACACACACACACTCAAAGAGGCTGCAGAGAATATTCACCCTGAGATAAAGAACCAAAACCTGCAATTTTAACCCATGCTGTTGAAGTCAGCAAAGTCATTACCTTTGGAGTTAAGTTACTGGAAAACGTGAGCGCTCAATGTGTGAAAATTCACCAAACTGTGCATTCAACATGTGCAATTTTTTGTGTATTATACTTCAATAAAAGTCAACACACACACAGAAACACATCAGTGAAAAACTGCTGAAAAACCCAAAGACAAAACCTTAAAAGCAGGGAAAGACATAATTTTCAAAGGAGCAACAGGAGGAGGCACAGTTTATCTGCACAGAAGTGGTTAATGCCATATTTAATGTGCTGAAAAAGCTAACTGCCAACCTAGAACTCAAGGGAACATCCATCCTTCAAAACTGGAAGTGAAATAAAGATATTTCGGTGGGCAGCGAGAAACCGTATCCATCGCCAACAGAATGCCAGGTTTGCTCAGCCCAGACCACACCCTCTCCACTCCCTCTTCCCTAGTCCAGGGTTGGAACACAGCCCCTCAGATAGAACTAGGTTTCTGTTAATAGGAAGACTGAGCACCGGTGCTGTGTAGACCACCATCACCACCTGGCAGAGCTCCTCCCGGGAGAAGCGGCTGTTCCCTGGCCTCAGGGACAGAGGACAAGGGATTCCACGACGGGGCTCCTGTCCTGCAGGCTCCGTGTGCACACACGCCTCCCACCCCCAAGCCCTGTTCTCATTTCAGCTCCCAGCTGAGGGCCCCACTGGGTCCCAGGCCCAGCACCAGGTCCCAAGGTCTGTCTCCCCATCACTCAGCTCTGGGATTTTGTGTGTGCTCACCGGCCAGCCCTGCCTCCCCCGGTTCCAGCACCGCCTGGGGAAAGGGGCAGAGAACACATGTGATAAGATATTTTTAATGCACTTGACACCTCCTGGGAATGTAACATATATCGCAATATTAAACACTCAGAGGAGGGTTTCGGAGTTTTCCATTTTCAATACGAGGAACCGTTGGCATAAAGTGATGCAACTCTTTGCCCAAGAACAGAGTCGGGACTGATGGTCAAGTCGGTGTGCTGCACAAAGTGTGTTCTGCTCACGGGTGGAGAATGGGGCTCCCCCTTCGGGGTGCACCCGGAGAAGAGTTGAGCCTCCTGGGAGCCCAGAGGGAGGAACAGCTGGGAGCCGCCCTTGGGTCCCCTTAGGGGGAAGTGTGACGGGCGGAGAGGGCGCTCTTCTCCTTTGTGTGAGGCTGTTGGTTGGAAACCGCCCCATAAAGGCCCGGGGCACATCCCCTTCTCCCGTGCCGGCTGCAGGCTCCATCCCTCAGCACCGACTCCAGGGCGCATCGGGACAGGGCTGGGCCATGGCGCCTGGGCCCTCCACCCTCCTCGGCCTGGGTGAGCCTGGGGGTGCTGGGACGGATTCCAGGGGCAGAGGGGCTCTGCTCAGCCCTGACTCCAGCCCAGGAGACGCCAGAATCCTGGGGGGCAACGTGGTTCCCCCT
>NW_011476408.1:0-666 GCF_000754665.1 Bison bison bison | reverse complement strand
GTGGTGACAGGTGAGGGACTCTCAGGGGCCTCGGGCTCTGCCCTCCGGAGGGGGTCTGCTCTCAGGGGGTGTCCCTCTCACAGCCCAGCCCTGGGTGGGGGAGAGGGGAGCCCCACGGATTCAGCTCCCTCCTTCTCTCCTAGGATCCTACAGCAAACCCAGCTTCTTAGCCCTGCCGAGCCCTGTGGTGACCTCGGGAAGGAACGTGATCCTCCAGTGTCTCTCCCTTCAGGGATTTAACAGATTCTTTCTGACCAAGGAAGGAGAAGATGAGTCCTCTTGGACCGTGGATGGAGAGCGACACCCTGACGGGCAGATACAGGCCCTGTTCCCCGTGGGCCCCGTGACCCCCGGGCACAGGTGGACGTTCAGATGCTACGGCTTTTACAGGGACACCCCCAGGGTGTGGTCGGCCCCCAGCGACCCCCTGGAGCTCCTGGTCTCAGGTGAGGAATCCTGTCCTGATCCCATACATTTGTGCAGACAAGACAATGTACTGGGGTCGCTGCTTCCAGGGGAGCTCCTGTGAGAGGGTGGGGAGAGGAGCATGGGGCTCACAGGACAGACACACAGACTGAGACACGGTGAGGCCTGGGGCCGGGCCGGGAGAGGGGGGTCCACGGGGGAAGCGGTCCCTACAACCCAGCGCGTGTCTCTCCCCAGGGC
>NW_011476407.1:25884-27898 GCF_000754665.1 Bison bison bison | reverse complement strand
AAGATAACTTGGAGTTTCCTTGCTGTGCAGATGAGGTTCCAAGGTAAATTCCCTTGCTGTTGTAGTGCGTGCATGCCCAGTTGTGTGAGACTCTGTGACCTCATGGACTGTAGCCTGCCAGGCTCCTCTGACCATAGGATTTTTCAGGCAAGAATACTGGAATAGGTTGCCATTTCCTCCTGCAGGGGATCTTCCCCACCCAGGGATTGAACGTGCATCTCCTGTGTCTTCTGCATTGGCAGGAGGATTCTTTACCCACTAAGCCACCTGGAAATTCCCTTAGACCTCTTCTACTCAGATTCAAACTCCCTCTATATAGAAATTCTAGAGCCCCTAATGTATTGTTTGAAGTTGTTTTGAGCATAAGATGTTTGACATAATCCGAAGACCAGGGACTCTGCTTTTTTGTTCATTGTCTTTCCCTACCTCCTAGAACAGTGCCTGGCAATAGTATGTGTAAAATAAAAGCTTATTAAATAAGCAAGGAGGAAAAGGAGAAAAAGAGGAAAGAAAAACTCACTTTTCCAGAGGGAAGACAGAAATTCAAAAAACCCAAATTATGGGAAAAAACATATCTCTTCATCAGGAATTGGAAAAAATATAGATATTTCTGTGTTTCTCATTGTCTCTGTCACTTCCACAGTTCAGATGAATGAGGACCTTGGAGACTAATACCTCTGGGTCTGTGAGTGAGTTCATTCTCCTGGGCTTCCCCTGCCGCAGGGAGATCCAGATCCTCCTCTTTGTGCTCTTCTCCATCATCTATTTCCTGATCCTCATGGGGAACGCAGCCATCATCTGTGCTGTGTGGTCAAGCTGGAAGCTCCATACACCCATGTACATCCTCCTGGCCAACTTCTCCTTCCTGGAGATCTGCTATGTCAGTTCCGATGTGCCCAAAATGCTGGCCAACATCATCTCCCAGACCAAGAGCATCTCCTACGCTGGCTGCCTGCTCCAGTTCTACTTCTTCTTCTCCATGTGTGCGGCTGAGTCTTTATTTCTGTCAGTGATGTCTTTTGATCGATTTCTTGCCGTTTGTAGACCTTTGCATTATCCTATCATTATGACCCATCGCCTGTGTGTGTTGTTAGTGGTCTTCTGCTGGGTAGGTGGCTTTCTCTGGTTATTGACCCCTTTGATTCTAATATCTCAAGTGCCCTTCTGTGGTCCAAACACTGTTGACCATTTTCTCTGTGATCTGGCACCTTTGCTTGCACTATCCTGTGCTCCAGTATCTGGAATTAGGCTGATTTGTGGTATCGTGAGCTCTCTAATCATCTTCCTCACCTTACTGTACATTCTTGGCACTTACTTTTATGTCCTCAGTGTGGTGCTACAGATGTCCTCAGGCTCAGGAAGGCAGAAAGCTTTCTCTACTTGTGCCTCCCACCTTGCTGTGATATCCCTCTTCTACGGCTCAGTCATGGTGATGTATGTTAGCCCAGGTTCTGGCGAATATCCAGGGATACAGAAATTTGTGACCTTGTTCTATGCTTTGGCAACCCCTTTCTTTAATCCCCTGATCTACAACTTCAGGAACAAAGATATGGAAGAAGCACTAAAAAAAATTTTGAGTGTTTTACTGAAGGAAATCTTTAAAGGCTCCAAAAGTCGAATTTAACATAATGCATAATTCATGTTTAGGAGGATGCAAGATCATGAGATGAATGAGATTATGTTTTTTTTCCTTTAATTTTATTTTCATATATTGGGAAGATGACTGAAAAATCCATTAGATCCGTGATTTAAGTCTTAGGAAGTTATTATTCATGGTCCAGGTATGTTTGTACCTTAAATATAGTTGTTTTGAACAATTTAATAATATTTTCACATATTTCTCTTTTGGTATACATTACATTTTGCTGACTTATCTCAACGTCCTCAAATTCTGCCTTCATCAAACCAGTTCTTTTTTCCAGTTCAGTTCAGTTCAGTTCAGTCGCCCAGTCATGTCCGACTCTTTGTGATCCCATGAATCGCAGCATGCCAGGCCTCCCTGTCCATCACCAAC
>NW_011476407.1:24298-24427 GCF_000754665.1 Bison bison bison | reverse complement strand
AAGAGGGTTCCTTTTTCTCTGCACCCTCTCCAGCATTTATTGTTTGTAGACTTTTTGATAGCAGCCATTCTGACTGGCGTGAAATGATACCTCATTGAGGTTTTGATTTGCATTTCTCTGATAATGAGT
>NW_011476407.1:18008-23954 GCF_000754665.1 Bison bison bison | reverse complement strand
CATTTGGATCTTTAATCCATTTTGAGTTTATTTTTGTGTATGGTGTTAGAAAGTGTTCTAGTTTCATTCTTTTACAAGTGGTTGACCAGTTTTCCCAGCACCACTTGTTAAAGAGATTGTCTTTTCTCCATTGTATATTTTTGCCTCCTTTGTCAAAGATAAGGTGTCCATAGGCGCATGGATTTATCTCTGGGCTTTCTATTTTGTTCCATTGATCTATGTTTCTGTCTTTGAGGTGCACTTATTTTCATGTAGTTCTCTATAAAATTCTTGGAGTCCCTCAGAGGTAATTTCTAGTCTTCTAATTTCTTGTTTTCTAAAATAGGAACTTAATTTATGATATTGCACTTCATGAGGAAACCTTAGGCTAAAATTTTGTTATGGAATAGCTTCAGCACTAACTTTGATTTCAAGCTTAGTCAAACATCAGAAAACTCCTGCTGGATATTTTTGCATGAAGATGGATTTCAAATTTAGATGTCTAATCCTAAAATTTTAATCTTTTAAATTAGCTATAGTCATACTTATTTGTCAATGGCTCCTCAGAGCTATAGCTTGAACTTAAAGTCTTGACATTTAGTTTTTTTGAAATTGAAGTATAATTTTGTTACAATGTTGTGTTAGTTTCTGCTGTATAGGAAAGTGCATCAGCTGAGTGTATACATATATCCCCTTCCTCTTGGATCTCACAAAATTAAATAGTGTGATATTTACCAAGAATAACTGTAGACCAGTAGAGTATAATATAAGACTTAAATATGTCTGATTATTAAAGAGATTTTAATATAAAATATAAATGTTTCTCATTTTGGTGAGAAAGTTCTGAAAAAAATCTTACAATCAACTAGGAATCTAGTTCTAGTTTTATGTGAGTGTTGTTTTTCAAAAGGCACCTCTAATTTAACCATCTTAACCCTAGGAATATATAAATACAGTCAGCCCTCTGTATTTGTAGTTTCTGAATCTGTGGATTCAAGGAACTGGGGATCAAAAATACTAAAAAAAAAAAAAAAGCCAGAAATTTCCAAAAAGAAAAACTTGAATTTGTTGTGTACAAGCAACTATTTTCATAACATATACATTGTGTTTATAACTACTTACATAACATCTACATTGTATTAGGTATTATAAGTAAACTAGAGATGGGTCCAAGTATACAGGTTGTGCTTAGGTTACATGCAAATACTATGCCATTTTATATAAGGAAATTGAACATTCTCAGGTTTTAGTATCTGTTGGGGTTCCTGATAGTCTTTCTTTTTCCTAATTTTCTCACAAATACAGATAAGAGTAAAGACATCACCTTAGGAGAGGATGAGTGAGTGGAGTACTTTGAGAATGCAGGGAGATATATCCTTGGAACGTAAATAATCTTTGCCAGCATTAAGAAGAAAGTAGAATTGACAAGCCTGACAACTTATCTCAAAAAAAAGAGCTAACAATTTCTGTCCACTGCCCTATTTAATAAGTAGAAATCTTGCTCATGATTTTTACATGTCTCATATTTAAATTGTTCTTGTACTCAAAAGTTGGGCTTTTCTGCTGGCTCAGCAGTAAAGAATCTGCCTGCAATGCAGAAGACACAAGAAACGCAGATTCAATCCCTGAGTTGGGAAGATTCCCTGCAGTAGGACATGACAACCAGCTTCAGTATTCATGCTGAGAAAAGCCCATGTACAGAGAAGCCTGGCAGGTTACAGTCCATGGGGGCATAAAGTCTCAGACACAACTGGAGTGACTGAGCACAGCACATACACAAAATTTAGATTTAATTAGCAGTATCCAAATTTTCAGTGAAGGTGATTGCTTCCATGGGAAAACCTGGAATTAAAAATGTAATGATTTATGCATGTATGTATATATACCAGAAGAATCTACTTTATTGTGTCATGACAGAATAAGACTAACCTATATAAGAATTACATACATTAGCCAGAATTTCTCATATTATGTCAAGATAATGACTAAAGTAGTTTCACTGAAATAAAATATAAAAATATGCACTTAAAAATGGATGAATAAATATCCAAGTGGAGATTTATAAGTAGACAATTTTATATGCAAGTCCATAAGTATGAGTTGAGGTTGCAAGTGGAGGTAAAAACCTAAGAAGTATCAACATATGAAAGGCATTTTAAGCTATTAGATTCTTTGAGATCTGTCTAAACCAATGCTGAGATACAATGTGAACCACAAACAATGCATATGCAGTTTTTAATATTCTAACAGCCACATAAACAATAAGTGAAATTAATTTTGATAATATATTTTAACTCAATTTATCCCAAAGAGTATCATTTAAGTTTATAATCAACTTAAACATTATTACTGAAACATTTACATTCTTTTATTATACTAAGTCTTCAAAACTGGTGTGTGATTTTACAATTATTACATTCTTCATTAGGACTAGTCACATTTCAAGTGGTCCATAGCCACATGTGGGTCATGGCTGTTGTACTGGACAGTGTAGGTATACATAGAGAAATCTGAGGTCTAATTAAGGAGCTCAAAAAGTTGTTGAGGTTAAACAAGTAAGTGAATCGTCATTTTTCAGAATAGTTTCTTTGCTTAGAAAGAATAATTATCCTCTTATTTCACTGGTGTTCCTATTTTAAATCCCGATTTTGGTGGCACAAAAACCCACTGAGTACACTGTATTTTGGAAGTAGTTCTCTCACACATCCATGTACCACCTCCTTGAACAAAGTCTTTCCTGAAGAACTGTATCTTCAGCTTCATTGCCCTAATTTGTTCCAAACTGACAGAAGACTCTGCAAGAGCTGGATGAAAGTCCTCTCTTAGACATTGCTTTTTAGGGGAAAATCGGAAGTGATAGGGGAGTCAGTCATTTGTAGAGCAATACTTAGGTATAATCCAATTTATTGTTCTTGCTGTTCAGTCTCTCAGTCATGCCCAACTCTTTGCGACCTCATAGACTGCAGCATGCCAGGCTTCCCTGTCCATCACCAACTCCCAGAGCTTGCTCAGAGTCATGTCCATTGAGTCAGTGATGCCATCCAACCATCTCATCCTCTGTCACCCCCTTTTCCTGCCTTCAATCTTTCCCAGCATCAGGGACTTTCCCAATGAGTTGGGAAAGAGCCAAAGAGTTGGCTCTTTGCATCAGGTGGCCAAAGTATTGGAGTTTCTACTTCAGCATCAGTCCTTCCAATGAATATTCCAATTTATATATTCATTCAAAACCCATATTTTATATGTAAATGCACAGAAAAAATCTGGATGTATACCCACTAAACCGAACATATTCCTGTGGAGAGAAGTAGGTGTGTAGAGGTGTGGAACTATGAGGATTTTCATTATTTTGTTCTGTTTTGTTTTTTATGATGAAAATTGTTAACTATAAAATATATCATTTGTATAAATTTTTAGAATATAGAGAAAGTGGAATATAATTCATTCCAATGTAGCTAAATAAGCCCTGGTTATTGAAAATTCTATGTATCTAACATTTAGGGCAAAACCAAAGATATTTAATTTCATATATGAATATCTTTTTCAGACACCATGAAAACCTAGATATAAGGGAATATCTTAACTATTTAGTTAATTGTGGCCCATTAACCTTCAGGCTAAAATTTTTTGACTCAAAGTGAAAGAGTAAATGAAGAATCTTCTTTATCCATTCCTTGCCAGTTCTAAGAAAGGCTTGTGCACAGCCTTAAATCTCACTGCAGTTAATAGAGACTTTCTCAGATGATGGACAATTTCCTTCCCTTTAGTTGAACTCTGTCTCTCAGAACTCCAGAGTGTAGTAATAACTTATAAACTTCATATTAAGTTCTAACAGCACTCATTGTGAGATAGACGAGCCCTCAACTACCCACAGTGAAGTTTATTTCCTCTTGCTCATCCTGCTGTGAGTTCCCTGCTGTTACATAGGTGGATTATTTAGCTAAGTCCTACCCTGTGGAACTTTTAAAGGGAACATAACCCAGGCATATCATAGGGGAGTTGAAATGAATGTGTTGTTATAGTTGGTATTTTTCTTTTGTTTTTGTTGCCTAGTATCTCAGTAGAGACTTGGAGCTCTTTGTATCTTTGTATGACTGGAGTTTTTATTTATAGGTATTAGCTCCCCCAGCTCCCAGCCTCTGTTGCAGCCATAGTAGAGAGATGTACTCTTGGTTCCACCAAGCAGGTACAACTACCCCAGGTTTTGAGTCAGGATAGTGACGCAGGAAGGAGAAATGGGATGGTAGGGGATAGCAATGTTGAAATATTCGGGAGAAAATAGCACTGAAGCAGTTAGCACACTTATTGCAGGAAAGACAAATCCCTAGTGCAGAATTGGCAGGGTCTTAGTGCACTAACTGCAGGAGGATTCTTTACCATCTGAGGCATACTCAGATGGCAGCGCTGTGACATCTGGTGGCCCATGGCAGTAGGAATGGCTGTAGTGATAGTGATTTTTCCTCAGACCAGTTCCACAGGATGGTTTGCACATTCATCTTTGATTCTGAGCTTCAGCTCTGATTCTTTCACTTTCACTGATTCTGTGACATTTCTGATATCCCATCAATAAATCTTCCCCATTGTCATGCTTAATCAGCCAAAGTCAGCTTCTGTTGTATGCAAGTAAGAAACCTGTTATAATTACATCATAGTAGACTTGTCGTAGGAAGGTGCAGTCTCAGTAATCTGCAGAGAGCAAGAAGAAACTAACCCTTCTGGATTGGTTGGTTGCCTGGAATTCTCCTCTGATTTTACAGTGATCCAGCAGCCTCACTACTTAGCATATTCTATTACAGAAAATATTCCCCAAAGTCAGAATAACTTGGAAGAGGGCTTTAAAGCCCTCTTTACTTGTTGTGTGCAAGTAAGAACCCTGTTTTCTATGTAAAAACAGAAAACATGAATTGAGGTTTGTACAAAAAAATCTGGTTTGGATTGCACATTGTCAAATCATAAGTTTTTTCTTCACTATATAGGAGAAAATTTACAAACCAACCCCTCCCCCAGAAAAAGAAATTTTGTGCTACAGTTTAAAATATGATACATATTGTTGAACACATGAAACTTGCATAATGTTATAAACCAGTGTTGCCTCAATAAAGTTTTTAATTAAAAAAATAAAATGTGAACATTTCAGAGTACAGGCAGATGACCAGGTCAAGCCAAAAAATTTATATTAAGTGCTGACTGCCTTGAAGTAGCTTATATTTAATTGGCAGAATCTGTTTTCTGGTTTCTCATGCTTGTTTTCTGTTAACAGTAAATGTTCCTCTTCTTAAAGCTTGGAAGGTGCAGAAACTCAGTTTTGAGTAAGGAATACTTAATGATTTGGCACATGGGTGCTTGTCTTTGTACTCTCTTCAAAGTTGGACCAAGAATTTTCCTTAAGAAGAAACCTTATAAATTCCTATTTTAATTTGCTACATACTGTGTATAGCTCATCAGTGCTCGGTATTAAGGAAAACACAAGTGAAAAACACTACTGTTTCAGTGACAGATATTGAGTCCTTAATCTTATAAATTAAGCAATTGGCTTTTTTCATGAGCATAGTAAGTTGGTGATATTTCTCATTATAGACAACCTTATAATTGGAAAAAAATAGTTGATAAATTTAAAGTGCATAAAATAGTATTAGGATAAAAGCCAAGATACAAGTTGGAAACATAAGCCTTAGTTTTGTATATACCAACTTGATTACATTAGTTTTAGGACTACAAAAAAATCTTTAAAACATAGAAATTGTATTAATACACTGGTAAATAAAAACTCTATGAAATTTTGCTGCAATAGACCTTTGGAACTGTGGGTATTTTCTTTTGAGATAGGATGAGAGTTTTTTGGTGTGTGTAATGAATCATACTTTTATGAGATTAAGAAGTCAAATACTCAGACATGACCAGAAAATAGTTTTTTTAAATGAGAGAAATTCTGAATTCTTGAGAGAATAATGATGCAAAAATGTATATCAT
>NW_011476407.1:14402-17908 GCF_000754665.1 Bison bison bison | reverse complement strand
CTCTGTATTTTTAGAAATTTCTGATGCACAGAGGACTTTCTTCAATGCATCTTTCATATCTTTGTTCCGGAGGCTGTAGATCAGAGGATTAAAGAATGGGGTTGCCATGCAGTAAAACAGGGTCACAAATTTCTGTGTCCCAGGATGGCTCCTGGAGCCTGGACTCACATACATCACCATAACTGAGCCATAGAACAAGGAAACCACCAAGAAATGGGAGGCACACGTAGAAAAAGCTTTGTTCCTGCCTGAGCCAGCTGGGACCCGAAGTACAGCTCGCAAAACTAAGGTATAGGACCCAAGAATGTAGAGGAAGGTGATGAAAATGATAAGCGAGCTTACAGTGGCACAAGTTAGAGTAGTTTTGGGCACAGGGGCACAGGACAGTGCCAGCAATGGTCCCAGGTCACAGAAAAAATGGTCAATGACATTAGGGCCACAGAAAGGCACCCGAGACATAAGAACTGCAGGCATCAGTATTGATAAAAAGCCACCTGCCCAGCAGAAAACCACTAATTGGGCGCAGAGTTGATAAGTCATGATGGTGGGGTAATGCAGAGGTCGACAGATGGCAAGGAACCGATCAAAGGACATCGCAGATAGAAAGTAGCCCTCAGCCGCACACATGGAGAAGAAGAAGTAGAACTGGAGCAGGCAGCCAGCGTAGGAGATGCTCTTGGTCTGGGAGATGATGTTGGCCAGCATTTTGGGCACATCGGAACTGACATAGCAGATCTCCAGGAAGGAGAAGTTGGCCAGGAGGATGTACATGGGTGTATGGAGCTTCCGGCTTGACCACACGGCACAGATGATGGCTGCGTTCCCAAGGAGGGTCAACAGGTAGATGAGGGAGAACATGACACAGAGGAGGATCTGGATCTCCCTGCGGCAGGGGAAGCCCAGGAGAATGAACTCACTCACAGACCCAGAGCTATTAGTGGCTTCTGAGATGTGCATTCTTCTGATCTATGAAGGGAATGATCATTATATTAGCCATTTCTTTCTCTTAAAAGGTCATTTTTTATCTTCTGACTTCTATTTACTCCTTTAATACACTTTTGTGAAAGGGCTCCATATGGTTCTGAATTTAACTCATTTCCCAATGATCTAGCTTAGTCCAATGAGAGCAGAGTTCTGAGAACCCAAGTCAATATGTTACTATATGCTCCTACAGCCCTCATTGTAAGTCTCCATTTTTTTCGGAGTATAAATTTCATTGACATTGTGTAGCATAGAGTCCAGATTGTTTTCTATGTTTGCATTTACCTTAATTCTTCTTTGATGTAAAGTTTCATAAGATACACCCTCATGCTGCTGCTGCTGCTAAGTCACTTCAGTCGTGTCCGACTCTGTGTGACCCCATAGACGGCAGCCACCAGGCTCCCCCATCCCTGGGATTCTCCAGGCAAGAACACTGGAATGGGTTGCCATTTTCTTCTCCAATGCATGAAAGTGAAAAGTGAAAGTGAAGTCACTCAGTCATGTCCGACTCCTAGCAACCCTATGGACTGCAGCCTACCAGGTCCCTCCATCCATGGGATTTTCCAGGCAAGAGTACTGGAGTGGGTTGCCATTGCCTTCTCCGATACACCCTCATACATACATCTAATTTCTTTTCTCCTTGTTGGAAATAAATTTTTATTTAGAATTTTGGAAAATTCTAAGAAAAATCAAAGTTCAAATTAATATTGTAACAGATGGTAACTAGAGTTATTGTGGTGATCATTTTGTAGTGTATAAAAATGCTGAATCATGATCCTGTACACCTAAAACATATAATATTGCAAGTCAATTTGACTTCAATTTAAAAAAAATGGCCTAGCAATATTCATAGCAGAAAAGTGGAATTCAAGCCTTGTCTTCAACAAAACTAAGAAAATCATTTTATATGAATAAGAGGTAAAAGATGAATGAAGAAATATTAAAGCTTGTCATGTTGTAAAACAATTATAAATTACTATGAAGTTGAACTAAGTCAGTACAAAAAGAGTACCTTACTGTGTTGTCAGTTAACAATTTTTTAGGATATCTGTCCTCGATGGCTCTGTTAACTGAAGCAGGGTGATGAAGACATTGCCACAAATCCCATTTTAGACAGTGTCTATTAGTTTCTTAGAGCTGGTGTTTAACTTCTACTTGCTGAGCCAACAGCTAAAATGATACAGAGAAAAAAGGACTTTTGTTGGCTTCTTTCTTTTATTAGGAGATCCTGGCTCTCAAATAGAAAAATAGCAAGAGACAGATGGAGAAAACTTGTCTCTTAGCTCAGATGGCTGCAAAAGTATATTGTGCATGTACTACAGCTTTTCCTCCTTGACCCAAATTCCTATTTATGGTTAAGAAGAGTTTTAACAAGGCTACTAACTAAAGCTGGAAATCACCATCTTTGACCTGCCCTGTGTCCTAAGTTTTGGCACTTTTTATGAAAGTGAAAGTCACTCAGTCATGTCCAACTCTTTGTGACCCCATGGACTATAACATCCATGGAATTCTCCAGGCCAGAATACTGTAATGAGTAGCCTTTCCCTTCTCCAGGGGATTCTTCCCAACCCAGGGATTGAACCCAGGTTTCCAGCCTTGCAGATGGATTCTTTACCAGCTGAGCCACAAGGAAAGCCCAAGAATACTGGAGGGGGTAGCCTATCCCTTCCTCAGCAGATCTTCCTGGCCCAGTAATCGAACTGGGGTCTCCTGCATTGCAGGCGGATTCTTTACCAACTGAGCTATCAAGGAAGCTCTCTGACTTGCAGCAATTTCTGAACATTTACAAAAAAAATTGACTTCTAAGGCAGTAAGCATAACAGCAAATGCTGTTATGTATGAAGCATTTATTGTGACCATCACTTAACATTCATTATCTCAATAAATTCTACTCCGTCTCCTTTCCAGTTCTAGAGCCTTAAGAAAAAACACCTTCATATTTCTAAATGTAGCGTTGAATTTTATTGTCACTCTGAGCATGTTGATTCTAAAATCCAACTTTTTTCCCTACACAGAAGTCAGCTATATATATTAGCTGCGTCTCCTTAATGTATTTTATTCAATTTGTTCATCTGCCACTTGCCTATATCAAATTTCCACTTGTGCATGTGGAGGACTAGCCTCAGGAAAGCTGTGCTAGTGACTGAGGCTATTTACTATAGAAAAAGATTATTTACATATTTCTCACAGTCTCTCTCTATAGTATACATCAGGTACATCATTAAGATGGTGAGGCAGGTATCTTCCAAACTAGCAGCTTCCATCAAATGCCAAAGGGAGATCAAGTATAAAAAGAGTTTTGTGTTCATTCAGGAAGACTAACAGATGGGTGAGTTGAAATGAACTATAAGCTATACATCCCAGGTGGTGGGCTCATTGGAGAAGACTTTGACTGGAAATTCAGTGATTGGAAGGGATGATATGATGCTTCAAATCAGAACTATGCTATGCTATGCTATGCTAAGTCACTTCAGTCGTGTCTGACTCTGTGTGACCCCATAGACGGCAGCCTACCAGGCTCCCCT
>NW_011476407.1:8333-14302 GCF_000754665.1 Bison bison bison | reverse complement strand
CCCTGTCCCTGGGATTCTCCAGGCAAGAACACTGGAGTGGGTTGCCATTTCCTTCTCCAATGCATGAAAGTGAAAAGTGAAAGTGAAGTCACTCAGTCGTGTCCGAATCTTAGCGACCCCATGGACTGCAGCCTACCAGGCTCCTCCGTCCATGGGATTTTCCAGGCAAGAGTACTGGAGTGGGGTGCCATTGCCTTCTCCATCAAATCAGAACTAGACAACCTAAATTTTCAATATTTGATATTTAGCTAAAATATGTATAGTAACAGCCATCACACTTTTTATTGTGACCATAATTTTACTTATACAGTTGAACTGGCTATGGTGGGTAAATACAGTTGAACTGACTATGGTGGGTAAGATTGTGTGTAATCAGGGCAAAGAAACTTGATAAAGAAAGAAAAATAGTGGAAGGAAGGTGCATTGCAGGGGTGTTATATTTGAATGGGAATTCCCCCTTCACTCGTGGTCAGAATCAGTGTAAACCCACCTCAATATTAAGGTAAGAATAAGAGTATGTGAGGAGTCTTTGATGTTTTAACAGTGGCTCTTGAATGAGCAGACGTTAATCAGAATTCGAAGTAAGAAAAAGGAAAATGTCATCAAAGAAAAAGAGAAAGAAACAACAGATTTCCTTTCAAATTTTTATCTATAATACAACTTGGTAGTCTCATGAATGTCTTCCTTCCTTTCCTAATTAAAAACTCCTCTGTTCCTGCCTCACCGTTCTAAGTTCAGTTCACCCAGGGCCCTTCTCTCCCTGCCTTGGGTCACTGTGGATTCTACCTGAGACTACATGCTGATTTTTCCTTTCACTGAAAATACAGGAATTTGTCAATCTTAATTACCCTTAATGAAAATAAATATCGATTACTTACAAAAGTTTTATCTCCTTTGAAGTGATATGAAGCTCATTAGCTTCTATCATTTCTTTATCTGAAAAATAATGCAAAGCAGAGAAGTGTCAGCTCAAAATTTCCTGATGGGATTTTTGAACAATTGTATGCTGGATAGATGTGATTCTACCAGGAAGAATGAAGATTTTGTAAAAAATTATATATTATTTGATCTATTACCTTGTTTATAATATGAAATATATTTATAAATAAAAATCCAAAGGAACATTCACAGCCCTCCTTCTGTAGCAATAATACACACAGTGGACATTGCAGCAGGCAGTTGAGGGGCTACCACTTGTGCCCTCTTAAAGATCCTAGATGAAGAATTTGGGGGGTCCTGGTGACACCCTGCCACACTTTGAGCCTCACAAAGGATTCTCTTTAGCTGCAAAAAAAGAATAAAATGCCAAGAAACTCTCCGTTTTAATATGTATACCTTTCTGGTCACACACTGTCCCTAGAGGCCATCCCTCAGGAGCGGCAGGGACAATCAGAGCACATCATTCAATCCCCAAGTGTGTTTCACTTTCAGTGTTGAGCTCAGAGCTGAAAAGGCCTTCCTGAGTCCATCTGTGAGACTGTCACCTAGTAATGGCCCCTCTAGTTTGCTGCTCTCCTGACACCCACAGACAGGCTCTGGATTTAAAGCCAGCTCCATATTGGATATCACTAGTTGCTTTAAGGCTCCTAGAGCCCCCTTGTTAGCATATGTGTTTCTTCAAACGATGTTGAAAGTTCACTTTAACAAATTCCCAAATCCTGAGTATCTTCTTGTGGGAGCATGTTCAGTCGCTCAGTGGTGTCTGACTCTTTGTGACCCTGTGGACTATAGCCTGCCAGTCTCCTCTGTCTGTGGGATTTTCCCAGCAAGAATACTGGAGTGGGTTGCTATATCCTCTTCCAGGGGATGTTTTCGACCCAGGGATGGAACCTGTGTCTTGCATCTCCTGCATTAGCAGGCAGATTCTTTACCGCTGAGCCACAGAGGAAGCCCAAGAATCTTCCCCATGACCCACTAAAGTAACCTCCCTGCCTATCTTTATCAGTCTATACAGCAGTGTTAAAAGTTGGTCTGCATTCCATGAGTAGACTCCCGGTGGCAGGGACTGATTCACACTGGAACTGTCCAGTAGCTTTCAATCCTCATGAGTATAAGAAAACCTAGGGTCTCACTTAACATTCAGAGCTTCCTATCATACCCTCAACCTCAAGGATTTTATGTTTTCTTAGGTTTAAATTGTCTTCTCCTGTCTCAATGGATATAAACACTCTACCTGGTTTTTTATTATGTTTAGGTGATAGTGTTTAGTACCTGCTATTTGCTGATTACTATGCCAGCAGATTTCATGTGCATTACCTAATATATATGCATGCATGCTCAGTCAATAAGTCATATCCGACTTTGTGACCCCCATGGACTGTACCTGGCCGGGTTCCTCTATCCATGGAATTCCCCAGGCAAGAATACTGGAGTGGATTGTCATTTCCTCCTCTGGGGTATCTTCCCGACCCAGGAATTGAACCTGGGTCTCCTGCATTGCAGGCGGATTCTTTACCACTGAGCTTGTAATGCTCATTAAACTCTTGAATACTGCCTCATCCTTTTAAAATGATTGAACAGAAGCCCACAGAGGGTAAGAGTTTATATTTGGCTCTAACTCAACTTGGTTTATCTTTTTCTACAAATAGGGTGCCTAGAGTGAAAAATTATATCTAATCCGCCCATGGCTTCTATCTGTTATTCTTTCCTGGTCATTGCTATGCCTTTCTATTCCTCTGGGAAAATTCTATTAATCTTGTTATTTTGGCTTCTTGTCTTCCTCAACTAGTTTTACTTCAAACACTATATTTAAGAAGGTTGTTCAGAATCTGGTTTATGGCTTAACATCTTATTTTATCTTGATACAACAAATTTCTCTGAAAAATGATTGCTAGTGTGAACAAAGATTTGTTTAAAATAGTTATTGCCCATAAGCAGCTTTCAAGGTAATGAGCTACTTTGGCAAAAGTTCCAGCAAAAATCCCATTCAAGGGCAGAACTTTAATTCTTTTTTATTCTTTGCTGTGTAAGTAGACACAGAGTAGTCTTGACAATGAGGTGCATTTGAGTTCTTGGTAATACTATTCTTGCCTGAAAACTCCCATGGACAGAGGAGCCTAGCAGGCTATAATCCAAAGTGTTGCAAAGAGTTGAACACAACTGAGTATGAACACGCAATGCCTCCTAGCAAGGCAGGAGTCAGACCAGATTCAGATGTTACTTCTGTTAGACTCTCTATTCCTTGTGCTAGACTTCATCTTTCTTCCCCAAGCTTTAGTTATTTTAGCACAGAGATACCAGGTGTCCAAAACCAGCCAGAAGGTCTCTAATCCAAGCTGACAAAGGCAGCAATATTGGAAGTAGCCCAACACTCTGTTTGATTTTCACTAGTTCCAGCAGAAAGCAACCTGGGGAAAAATAATTCTGAGTTAGTAGTAACCAGGTCCTTTTACTGTAGCCCTGCTTCCTGTTGCTTCTTCTAGTAATGACTTAAGGTCACTCTAATTTTCCATTTTGGAAGCACCAGTGATGTATCTGCAAGTCATAGACCCACTGATACTTTCACATTGTGTTTGCAGACTCATCTTTAATCTCCCTCAATGACTTGCTTATAAAAACTTCCTTTCATTCTTTGTTGCTTTGATGGTGAGTCTAACCTTTTAAAATATTTTGTTATTGATAATGTTTATTGTTAGTAGTTCGTTAGCATGTAACCTTCCAAATCAGTTCTTTCCCTTTTTAACTTCAGAAATACCTCAGAAACCAGTCTTCTCGGATATGTCAATTGCCCCAAGAAAGAAAGCCATCCTGAAAAAAATTGAATTTTTCTAGATGTTTCAGTTTCAGACAAATCTCTCAAATGTGAGTTTGACGTCATATATTTTTCTTTCACTCTTCATGATTATTACATTTGCTGTCTTTTCTTTTCATCCTACGATTTGCTTTCTCTGTGTTTTCTTCCTAGAATTGGTGCCATGGCAACCGAGCCTCTGTGATGTTGACAATGAGTTCACTGCAGCTCTTGTTCCTCTTGATCTGTCCATGGGTAGCAGAGCTTATATGGTGAAGCTCTAGGGGTATGAAAACTGTGTCCAGTTTGGATAATCCAGGACATTCTAAACTTTAGTCAAATAGGACATTTTTCTGCTGAAGAGAAATTGTCCTTTGGGCCTGAAAATCATGGCTTAAGATAGGAATACCCAAGGAAAACGAGGTGCTGATTGTTTCTGGATTCAAACTCTGGGAAAAAATCAGCACTGGGCTTGAATGTCATTGTCAGGAAGTGGTGTATCCTGGCAAATTGTACCGTCCCAGGCACTCTTTGTTCCAGGCAGGATATTGTGGAAGGTATGGCAGCTAAGCCCCAAGGGCTATGTTGAACCAGTTTCAGCTTTGGGCAATATAGCCCAGGATGCCAGGTCCCTCTTTTTGCACAGCCTTCCCCAGGCCATACATAAAGACTCTTAGTGTTGCTGTGTTCCTTGTGAATTTGGGCAGAAGAGAGAAGTGGCCAAATACATATACTTATCACTTTATACTTGACTTTAGATCGATGATATCCAAACTGTTGGAAATGAGATAGGTAGTGCTTAATTTCACCATTCTGCTTCTTTTGTTCTCACTAAACATGCCCTGTACATTGAATAATGAATTTTCAAATGAAAGCGAATTTAACTAATTTAATTCTGAGAATTTTCTGGTCTTTTGAGAGTCTCCCAAGCAACTTTGATATGACTGTTAATCTCAGACAAGAGGTGGCATCCCTGACTCAGAAGAAGTTGGGCAGAAATAGAATTTTTTTTTTTTACAATACATTTTTAAATATCAGCTTTATTTTTTCCTCATTGATACAGAACATAGCTTACTATAACATCAAGTCTTAGTGGGGGAAAAAAAGAAAATCAGAAAGCAAAACCAGCCCCAAACAAAGATAACACACAACCATGACATAATTTGGCAACAGTCTAGGCTTAGAAATTTAAGAAGCTTGGAAGAGGAATAAAATATTCCTCTTTTGTTAGCTGTGTCCTTGGACTTAAAAGACTATTTGGTATAAAGACTTTTTGTTATAAGCTGATGGTTGTACTATTTAAGAGTACAGGGAGATACAAAAAGGAGCCTAGTTCATCAAGAGAGACACATTACTGATTAAGAGAGAAGAGCTCATGTACACTTGGCAAGACCAAGAAGTTTTTGTCTGTAAACTGTGTTTATATGATGGCTAATGACATATACTTATTCCTTTCATTCATAAATATAGAGGCAGAGCTATTATGGCCTCATCTACTCTTGTACAACTCATACATTGTGGACATTAGAATAAGTGTGCAGAATGATAAAGGTGCTCCGGTTGAGGAAGCCTCCTACTGAGCCATGGCTGTACCAGATCTGCAGCCTGCACCTGTGCCCAACAAAGCTTCCAGAAAGTTCTGTCGGTGCTTGAAAGGCACAAAGGAAAGAGAACCTTTCCTCACTGTTACCCTCCTCTTTAAGGAATGGAGTTCTTACAAAATACAAGGTGACAGGTGAAAAACAGATCTATGTTTCTATCCTGCTCTTTGTCGTATTGTTTCTAGAAGACTGGTAAACTCTTGCCTTTCTTAGAGAAATGAGCATCCTATAGGTATGCAACTTAAAAATTCAAGCGTTTACAAGTTTTCTGGCATGAAGTCTTTTGAAAGGTTATAAAATATATACTTAGATGCTTGACTCCAGGGGTTTTAAGACAGAAGGGTTTAATAAAAAAAAATAAGTATACTATATTAATGATCTGAGTGTGAGCAATAGCAAGGCTACAATAGTTAGAAATTATCAAGAGAAACAAGAGGAACTAGATACTTTTGTGGAGGATAAAGAATCTCAATGTATGTGGAACATTAAGAAAAAGGAATTAATGAAGTAGTTACTTTTAAATCTTTCATTTTGAGGCATGTGGGTCCAATTTATTGTTGTCTAGTTTCACAGTATGTATTTGCCAGTTTGTGACCTGTGTAAGGGCTTCCCATTTTGGCTTTAGAAATCTGAGGAAA
>NW_011476407.1:2862-7838 GCF_000754665.1 Bison bison bison | reverse complement strand
CTCCAGGACTTTCTGGCTGTATTCTTTCACCCGTTCATAGTTTACTGGTTCCATCTGAAGGAGACAGGCAGCCAGGTTGTTGTAGCAATCTGTCTGGGTGGTGTGAAGTAGGTTTTCTTGTTCAGGTGTGAGGGCCGGGCCCTGAGGTCCCAGATTAGGTATCGGGGAGGGCAGACTTGGATCCAGACCCCGCAGCTGCAGCAGAGCTCGATGGTACCCACTTACAGCATCCCGGTACTTCCCTTCCCGGTAACACTGGTTCCCTTTCTCCTTGTACAGCTGAGCCTCCTGCAGGCGTTTCTCCATAACTCTGTCGCCCAGTGCTCTTGAGGAACTGGGACGTGAAAGAACAACCGAAGCTCTAGGAATAGGAGCGAAGCAACAAATTTTGGCAGCTGACTTAAAAAAGCAAGGAAATTCTCCTTCTCCAGGAGGCCTCTCAGGGAATGACTGCTTGATTCTACTACAGCCCCTTCCTTTCTTCTCTGCAGTTACTTTTTAATCTCTGGAAGTGCAAGCATCTGATCAGGAAGTAGATGTGGGAACAGCAAAGCCTGAGATTAATTGATTTCTCAAAGCGGCGACTCCCGGGTGAGAAAAAACCATGAAAACTATAACGCAGTAACTAAGGAATCGTGGCCGGCGTCTCGAAATAAAATTTTAATAGGCCTGGAAGCAGGCACCTGGCAGTGGCTCAAAGACACCTGATTACATGAAAAATGCCTGTTACACCCATAACTTTCCTCGCTCCCTCCACTGCTCCACACACATTCACACTGTCTTTAGAGCACTGTTCGATGATCTTTTTTTTTTTCCCCTCTCCTCTTGGTTTCTCCCCAAATGCTGATTGATTTAATCACTACTAGGAACATAATCATTTTATGGTTACAGCGTAATATAAGTAGTTCTCTCCTGTTGGACATTTAGATTGCTTTGCAATTTTTTTCTATTACAAACTGTTCTGTGATGATGTTCTCTTACAGTGAATTAATATAAGTGGATTAGCTGATCAAAATGTATATATATAATTTTAAGGCTTTTATTTGCCATATTGCCAGATTGCTTTCTAAAAGTGTTGTCCTAACTCAGCAGATAGTGAGAATGCTCATTTTCCTCACATTTGAAACACATACACACATACAGCTTATTATAATTCTGTATAAAAATTACCATTATGAATATTTTAAAGTAATGTGTCATTATTCTAATGTGTTTTTATTTAATTAGTAATTCGGTTGAGTTTAAAAAATTTTTTTGGTCATTTTGCCTTTTTTTCCTTTTCATTTTTGTATATAACATTTTTCTAATCATGTGTTCATTTTTCTTGATTTAAAATAATTTCTTATAACTTATAAATATCTTTGTCATTTTTGACATTTGCTTATTTAATACACGTGCATAATAATTTTTTGAACCAAAGCTATTTTTTTATGTAGTCACATACACACTCTTTCTTTTAATGGTTTATACTTTGGTTTTATGCTTAGGAATATCTTCACACCTTGAGATTACATATTTATAACATATATGATGTAGAATTGAAAGATGTCTGTTTTTGTGAACAGAAAATGTGTGCAATTATCAAAAGGGAAACACAACCAGTCTCCAGAACTTGTGGCAATTTCAGAAAGGATACATTTCAGAAGAATAAACCCCTTCTCCCTAAAGAAAGGGGTTAGTGTAATCAACTTGCCACCAAGTGGCTGGCTCTAATGGCTTTTGAGAAACTCTGAGGCAGAAATTTGAAAGATATGTGGTGGTTTTCAAGTGGGACACTCTTAGTATGAGTAAAATTCATGTAGAACTATTCAGTACCACTGCAGCTGAAAAATAAGCTCACCAAAAGCATCCGCTACAGTAAATGTCTGGCTCCATTACCATTTACTAGTTGTGTGATATTGGGGAAATTCCTGAACCTCACTAAAACTGTTAATTTTCTAATTTTTTAACATCATGTTGATAATAACTTGCTCCAGAAGGTTGTTATATGTATAAAATAAATGTATATTATATATAATAAATGAAGTGACTGTTCTCAAAATATTCAGTGTGATAACAGTTCCATAAGGTGATTTGGAAGAAAATAAAGTTATCCCATCAAAATTGGATAAAGCTCCATTTCAGTACATGTATTTTGGAGATTCATAATACTTATAATGTTTTGAGGACTTCATGAATTTGCTTAATTTGGTGTAACCCTCTGCTTGCTTTATTTAAATATGTCACTTAAAAAAATTGAGCAGACATTTTTCCTCCTTTCCTATTAATTTCACATGAATTATTCCTAGAAAAGCATGTTGATAAATTTGGAGATAGTTTATAGAAGTGGTTTAGCTCAGTGATTAGCAACTGATAAATTCTTAGACATAGTAGCACATGTAATTGAAATAAAGGTAGTAGGCTGCAAGGCTGACCTCTGTATGAGAGGAGGTAAGAATTTATTTTACGGTTTGGAAAGAATGTCACTTTTTGATGGTGAGATTGAGGGAAGTATTTGAGGAAAGTAGTAAAACAAGAAATTATTTATTGAGTAGGATAGACTTTGCTTGTATTCTTGAAAATAATCTCCTAAAATAAATTAGACAAATTTGAAATTTAGATTTCACTATATCCTTAATTTATAAAGTCCTGAATTAAGCAAAAGTTACTAAAAAAGTTGAATTTCATTTCATTTTAATTAATAAATTAATTAATTCCATTTTAAGTATCAGCAGCCTGAATTACAAGCTAAGTGTTTCTGATATGTAAAGTGTGAGATGCAAAAAGCCTAGTTAATTATTATCCCCAAATCGGTTACAAATGCAGAAACCACAAACCTTTAGAAACAACAGTACATTTTATTCACTACACATTTTAATCTCTTTTCCCTATCTGCTCTAAGAAAGCTGGATGACTGTAGAATGAACAAACCATAAGCACTCAGAAAGAAATAATAGTTAAAATAATTGGGGAAACGGCATCTTTATTTTGGATAATGTTCTTAATTAAGCATTTTTGCTTAGGTAGATAATTTGTCCAGGCAATTGTTCACCCATTCAGTCCATTTTGTGAAATAGGACAGAGAAAACTTGTTATTGAACCCCCAGAAATTCTGTCCCTCCATGTCCAGACACCCTCAAATTCTTGGTTCTTTCTTAAAGGAAGTCCAATTACAGCTGTACTTCACTTTGTGGAATAGATGATTTTCTGAAGGCTATAAAGGTGGCTCCCTTAAATTACACTTTATTTCTCTGTTATATTCTTAGAATCATATTTAAATAATATGTACTAGGGTTGAAAATAAAATGCATAATCAAACCAACATTTGTAATTATATATTTTAAAGAGAAGATCTTTAGACACATTTTGGATAATACTTAAATATGTCAAATGGCAAAAATATTGAAATAAAATATGGTCCTACAACCTATCAATTGACACTGGATTTGCAGCAAAGAGAGTTAAGTCCTGACTAATGCTCTTTACATTTAGCATATATCTTAACACTATTTGAATAAACCTTAGCCACTAAATTCCTAATGCTTATTTTGAGTACTTTCTGACTTACTATTTAATATCCATCTAAGGCTATTTGTTTCTTTATGATCCTTAGAGAGTAGAAACATGAATTATTCTTTGGAGCAGAGTGAAAATATCACACCTGTAAGGCTGTACTTATTTCATACAGTAATCCTTCCTTTTACTCAGTCACTACCAGTGGAGAATATTTTGCAGTGTAAATATCAAAATAAGTTTAGGAATCCTGTTGAATCCTTATATATTGTTTCAATTCTGAAATACAAAGCAGATTTATACTTCCTTTTAGAAGCTTGGTTATAATGAAAAGATCAATTTTCTTAAGACAATTTTATTTCTTAAAAAAGACTAATCTGTTATGTAGTGGGTCACTTTTATGATAATAGTAGGCTTTATTTTAACAGTTCCTTAACCAAAATTATTATTAAGTTTTCTAGAAAACCATCCTGTTTGTGTCTTATTCAGACAGATAGCTTGTGTTGCAACTAAGTTCACTATGACTTCTGATTTATGTTTTAAGAACAGATATTTCAGCCCAAAAGACTTTCTTTAGAGCAGCCTTCATCTCATTGTTCCTGAGGCTATAAATTAGAGGATTGCAGAGGGGCGTTATTACAGAATAAAATAAGGTCACAATTTTTTGCACTTTCACTGGGTGTCCTGATCCAGGACTGACATACATCAGCATAACAGAGCCAAAAAACAGAATTACCACAGCCAGATGAGAAGCACAAGTGGAGAAAGCCTTGCGTTTGCTGGCTGCTGAGGGCATCCTTAACACAGCCAGAATCACTAGTGCATAGGAGCAAAGGATGAAGAGAAAGGTGCCAGTCATGAAAACAGCATTGAAAGCAGAGTAAATGAGTTGCGTGGTGGTGTCTTCAGAACAGGACAGCATCATCAATGGGACAGGATCACACATAAAATGGTCGATGATATTTGGGTTGCAAAAGGGCAACCGTGAAATGAGAACAACAGGGGTTAGGAAGAGAATGAACCCACAGGACCACCCAAAGGTGACAAGGCCAGTGTAGAGCTCTTTAGTCATGATGCGTGGGTAATGCAGAGGACGGCAGATGGCAAGATACCTGTCAAAGGCCATGATGCAAAGGTAGAAGCCCTCATCACACCCGAAAGAGAAGAAGAAGTAGAACTGTGCAAAACAACTCACGAAGGAGATGGACTTGCTTGAGGACAGAAAGTTGGCCAACATATTAGGGATGGTTGTGGTAACATAACATGTTTCCAGGAAAGAGAAATTCCCCAAGAAGATGTACATGGGGGTGTGAAGGCGCTGATCCCACCGCACAGCACAGACAATGGCTGTGTTCCCCATCAGGGTCAGGATATAGGCGGCTGAGAAGAGTCCGAAGTAGAGGAGCTGCATTTCTGGGCTTGAGGGAAAGCCCAGGAGGATAAAGTGGGTAACAGAGTGGGTGGTTTCTCTGCTGGACACATTC
>NW_011476407.1:1556-1722 GCF_000754665.1 Bison bison bison | reverse complement strand
CTTCATGGGAAATAGATGGGGAAACAGTGGAAACAGTGTCAGACTTTATTTTTTTTGGGCTCCAAAATCGCTGCAGATGGTGATTACAGCCATGAAATTAAAAGACGCTTACTCCTTGGAAGGAAAGTTATGACCAACCTAGATAGCATATTCAAAAGCAGAGATA
>NW_011476407.1:0-1223 GCF_000754665.1 Bison bison bison | reverse complement strand
GACCCAATGGACGTGAGTCTGAGTGAACTCCGGGAGTGGTGATGGACAGGGAGGCCTGGCGTGCTGCGATTCATGGGGTTGCAGAGAGTCGGACACGACTGAGTGACTGAACTGAACTGAAGACATTGTTAAGTAATGATGAAAAGAGGTTCTCTGGTACCAGCACAGGTGGTATATTATGTGACTGTACTAAACATGTTTGGCGTACAAGAATGTTTTTTCTCTGTCCGGCCTGTTGGATTCAGCTCCACAGCATAAGAGCCCTAACCTTTGACACCTAAATATCTCAGGTTGAAAATTTTGATACTCACTCTCTACTGAACATGCAAACTAGATATACCACTTGGGGCAACGGACCTTAAGGAGAGCAACTACTCGGAGTGACTGCCCTGTTAAATGTGACTAGACTTGGCCCATTTTGCTGCAAAAAAGTTGTGACGTAGAGAAAAGATTTTGATTTGTGTGCATGGCATTTCCATTATTTTCATAGCTGCTTTCTATGTTTGGTCTCTTTTTCTCTTATTTACACATAACCTCTGAAACATTTTTATACTCATTCTAGGCGTCTTCTATTGAGACAATCTTGACATGGAATATCTTGCTTAATCATTCTTGCTCCCCTCTTCCCCCTAGTTTGCAATTACTGAATCAAAGCTTTATGTCTTGCTTTCTTAGAAGCCTCCTTTTGGCTATCACATTTGGCACCTAAAGTGAAAGGACTGCTATTTATGTATCCTCATTGCTCCCCATGTATTCTCATGGGGATATATAGCTTTTATCAAGTCTGAATGCAAGCTGGTAGCTCAATCTGTTTGTTTCTCATCTGATCAGATCAGATCAGATCAGTCGCTCAGTCGTGTCCGACTCTTTGCGACCCCATGAATCGCAGCACGCCAGGCCTCCCTGTCCATCACCAACTCCCGGAGTTCACTCAGACTCACGTCCATCGAGTCAGTGATGCCATCCAGCCATCTCATCCTCTGTCGTCCCCTTCTCCTCCTGCTCCCAATCCCTCCCAGCATCAGAGTCTTTTCCAATGAGTCAACTCTTCGCGTGAGGTAGCCAAAGTACTGGAGTTTCAGCTTTAGCATCATTCTTTCCAAAGAAATTCCAGGGCAATCACATTGTATCAGGTGGCACACAGGTGCTTCTGTGTGTGTGTGTGTGTGTGTGTGTGTGTGTGTGTGTATTTTGTCCTCAAAGACAGTCTCCTTTGATCTATT
>NW_011476406.1:9772-11138 GCF_000754665.1 Bison bison bison | reverse complement strand
TTTTTCCGTCTGCCACAGGAACTTGCGGGGGCTGTGACCTCTGCCCTGTTACGGGCAGCACAGCTACCCCGGTACACGGGTGCTTTCTGGGGGTGGGCTGGCTGTGTCTCCCTGGGGCCGTGGGGGCTTGGGGAGGTGCTTGTGCCTGCTTGCTTGGGCTTGTTCTGCTGCCAGAGTCCCGGGCACACGCTCGCCTGGAGACGCTGGGGCACGGCCGGCTGCTGCGCCTCCCATTGACCTCACCCCTGTGTCCCCCAGGGTCCGGCAAGAATGACAGCACCGAGAAGGTGGTGGAGAAGCTCGAGGCGCTATCGGTGCAGGAGGGCGAGCAGCCCCAGGACGCGGCCCCGGCGGCAGTCGAGGAGGAGCAGTGAGGCGCCCCGGGCACCTTGCCCCCGTCTCCCCGTTTCTTTTTTTAATTTTGCCCTGCGCCTTCTTTTCGGTTTGTTTTTATTCTGTTTTGTTTTTACAAGGGACTTTATATAAAGAACTGACTTCCAACATTCAGGTTGTTTTTTTTCCAAGTTTTTGCCCTCATGAAGACAACTTCAGAAAATCCATTCCCTGGTCACGAGAATGTACCGTGCTAACTTTCTTTTCCATAGTGGAAACACTTATTTATAGTCATCAAAATAGCGAATAAACAACACATTTGAAACCTGCACGGAGGCAGGACGTGTGTGCGCCGCCCCCTCGCTCTGCCCCGGCTTTGGGGTGGGGACGCCCACCAGGTGCCCTCGGTGTGCCCCGGGCTTTGACCGGGCATCTTTGGGTGGCCCTCTGCCCTGGCAGAGCCACCCGTCTGACCTGGAGCCGGGCACAGCCCCGTGACCGTCCTCAGAGAAGACTGTCCCCCGCAGCTCTGGGCCCTCTTGTCTGGGTGGAGGTGGGGCATCCTCGGGGGGCGGGTCTCCCCAAGTGCACAGTCGGCGCTGGTCTAGTGCGGCCCTGTGTCCTCCGCAGAGACCACCGGCTCCGAAGGAGTCCTGTGGGGGCGGGGGTTTGGGGAACATGGCAGGACCAGGCCGGAGGATGCCTGTGCTTGGCCCTGAGCCAGGCTGTGTGGGGCAGGGCAAGAGGGTGGCGTGGGGAAGGGAAGTGGCTGCCGCGTCTGTATCACAGCCCGGCCTGCAGGTCAGGCCTGCTCCCCGCTGCCCTTGGAAGGGGATCCCTGGGCCACAGCTCCCTGGGACCCTCTGCCCAGAGGGACACACATCCTGCCCACTCCCTGCACTCACCCCCCACAGACCCAGAGACCCTGAGGGGCAGGGCTAGAATCGCAGTGTGTCCTCAGGACCTCGGGCCACCGGAGGCAGAGGCAGCCGGGTAGAGCCAGGAGGTGTCCGTTTCCTGCCTGCCTGCCTGC
>NW_011476406.1:4501-6094 GCF_000754665.1 Bison bison bison | reverse complement strand
AGCCAGTGTTAATGAAGAATCCGATTTAAATGAAAACGTCTGAGCTAAAATTTTCCATTCCACATTTGGCCGTGGCTGCTTGCTACTCTGTGGAACCCCCATCCTACTGGGTGGGGCCTCCTGCCAGCCCAGGTGGGGTCACGGGAGGCTCGGGGGGAGGGGGCCGGCCCGGGCCCGCAGCACAGCTTCCGTGGTGGGCGGTGTCCAACCCCAGCTGGCAGGGGGGCCTGGAGCACACCGTTCCCCGGGGGGTTGAGGGGGTTGTCCCAAGGGCCAAGAGGTCCCCCGGGAGCCTGGCGCAGGCTCAGACGCCTGGGCAGTGCCTGCCAGGCCTTGCCCACCGAGCGCATGCTTCCTCACTCCTCAGGGTCCAGAGAGGGCGGGGGTGAGAGTCCACCGGAGGGGGACGTGTCTGCGTCCGTGTCTGTGGGTATGGATGTGTCACTGTGTGCACGAGTATGCTTGTCCGTACACACATCAGCACACACCCAGCTGTCGTGTTGATCCCATGTCCTGTGTGCATGAGTGTGCTTGTCTGTACACACGTCAGCACACACCCGGCTGTCGTGTTGATCCCATGTCCTGTGTGCACGAGTGTGCTTTTCTGTATACACGTCAGCACACACCCGGCTGTCGTGTTGATCACGTGTCCTGTGTGCACGAGTGTGCTTGTCTGTACACACGTCAGTGCACACCTGGCTGTCGTGTTGCACTTGTCCTGTGTGTGTGCATGCTTATGCAGTGTCCACACACATGTGCATGTGTGCATGCTCACAGGGACGTGTGCTCTTTTGTTCTCTCCCCTGCTTAGCTGAATTGGGCCCTGGCAGCACTGGTGACTGAGCCGGTCCCTGTGGGGGACCCAGGCCTGAGACCCCTTTCGGCACGCCCGGGGTGGAGGTTGCGAGCGGAAGGACGGGGGCCAGGGTGCAGGGCAGCCCCTGACCCTGTGTTTGAGTTAAGCCTAGGGGGCTAGAGATGGTGAATGGAGGGGGCTCAGGCCCCTGTCAGAAAACCCGTGTCCCCCTAGGCTTGCCCTGCCCTTGCTGAGGCCACACCGTGCCCTCCCTGGGACGTGCTGCCCATGGGCGCTGGGGGGCGGGTGGTGCCTGTCCGGGGCAGAGGCCATCTGGCAAGGGTGGCTCCGCTGCCTTGCAGCTCTCGCCCTGGTCCTGCTGCCGCTTAGGGCCACGGAGGCTCAGGGAGGACAGGGCGGCATGGGCTGCCGGGGGTGGGGCAACAACCCTGATACCCACACCCAACAGTGAATTGGAGCTGACAGGTGTGCCACCCCGCTGCACCTTGCGTCCACGTGTCTGTCTGTTCCCGTCCTGGCCCTTTCCTTGGGAGCGGGCTGGCTCCTCCACGGCACCAGTGCAGGAGAGCACATTTCCTTCCACATGGAGGCCGCGGCCAGCCGTCTCCAGAAGGCGCGTGGAGAGTCAGTTCTCCGCACCAGGGCGGGTCTGCGGCACCCACCTGTCCCCGGTCCCGGCCGGGCCTGGCTCTGTCGTCATCCACCCCTCTCCATTGGCATCTGGGCCGGTAGCCCCTCCCATCCCGTTGGGCAGAGCACGCCTCTGGGGCCCACCG
>NW_011476406.1:0-942 GCF_000754665.1 Bison bison bison | reverse complement strand
GGGGAGCGGCGGGAAGCCGCCAGGTTGGCGGGGCCATGAAGTAGAAGGAAGAGGACCACCGAGCCAAACAAAGGAAGGGTCAGGGTCCTGGGCGCTAGGATAGAGTTCCCAATAAAGCCCTGCCTCTGGCCGGTACCTGCACACCACTGACCATATCCCCTTCCAGTCCAAGGGCAGCCTGGACCGGCTGGATGAGAAGCCCCTGGACCTGGGGCCGCCACTGCCCCCTAAGGTGGAGGCTGGCACGTTTGGCAGCGACCTGCAGACCCCGCGCCCGGAGAGTGCTGGTGAGGCGGGAGCACCCGAGTGGAGGGAGGGGCGCCGAGTGATCCCAGCCTGACCGCGGCCCGTCTCCTCCAGAGAGTGCCCTGTCGGCGCAGAGGACCAGCCCCCCGACACCCGCCATGTACAAGTTCCGGCCCGCCTTTCCCACGGGTCCCAAGGCGCCATTCTGCGGGCCGGCGGAGCAGGTGAGGAAGCCTGGCCCCGCCCGGGGTCCCGAGGCCCTGCCCGGGAGGCCCCTCAGCCAAGAGCTCCTACCCGAGAGGCCCCGCCCCCAGGAGTTCCTACCCTAGGAGGCCCCGCCCCCGTGAGGCCCTCGGGAAGACCCCTTCTGGGTCACAGAGGGTTAGCGTGCCATCTGGGGCAGGGTGTCCTGGTCTTTCTGGCCCTTGGCCTGCCTGCCTGCCTGCTGGCTCGGCTCTGTTCCCCGGGCCACTGTGGGCGCTGCCCCCGGAAGCACTGTGTGCGGGGCGCCTGGAATTCCACGTTAGTCACTGCCTGAGGCCTTCAGGGCCCCCGCGAAGGCTTCAGAGGAATTTGAGATTGTTTGAGGAAGCACATTTATTCTCTGCGTTCACTTGGGGCGGTGGGCGGCCTGAGCAGAGGACAAGAGCCCTGAGGTCCCCGGGCTGCATGCTTCCTTCATGGCCACTGGAGGGC
>NW_011476405.1:9144-13467 GCF_000754665.1 Bison bison bison | reverse complement strand
TCCAGCATCTGTCTGGCTAATAAAGCTTTATTGGTACCATGTTCTACCACCTGCCTGGCCCATAAAGCTTTACTGGAACCCTGTTCCACAACCTGTTTGGTCAATAAAGCTTTATGGTCACCCTGTTCCACCACCTGTGTTGGCAATAAAGCTTTATTGGAACCTTGTTCCAGCATCTGTTTGGTCAATAAAGCTTTATTGGAACCTTGTTCCACCACCTGTCTGGCTAATAAAGCTTTATTGGTACCATGTTCTACCCCCTGCCTGGCCCATAAAGCTTTACTGGAACCCTGTTCCACCACCTGTTTGATCAATAAAGCTTTATTGGATCTTTGTTCCACCACCTGTCTGGCCAATAAAGTTTTATTAGGATCAGCCCCGCCCACTGTCTGTCTCCAGCAGCTCTGATGCTCCAAAGGCACAGATGAGTGTCATCTGCAGAGACCTCGTGGCCGGCCTTCCAGGCTGAGAAGACTTACTCTGTGGCTCTTTCCAGAAAAATAAAACAGAAAACTGTGCTGAGAGTGCACCTTTAAAACGCCTTCTTCCAAACAGCCAGGGTGCTTACCTTTTCCTCCCCTCACGTCGGCTTGCAGCAGCTTCAGGGACACACAGGTGTTCAGCAGCAGCTCTGTCCCCTGGGGGCTGGAGCCCAGACGTGAAGACACTGCTGCTGAGTCCAGGGGCTCCAGGGCCTCTGCCAGGAGCTCAAACACCCCCAGCTCACAGGCAGCAAAGAGAACCTCGGGGCAATGAAGACAGAGTCAGCTTTAGTTCTCCGAGGACTCACACTCTTCAGGAGGGTGAGTCAGACAGAGAAGGGAAAATATCATCCGACATCCCTTACATGTGGGATCTGTAAAGAAATGACACAACCCAACTTACAGAATAGAAAGACTCACAGACTTAGAAAATGAACTTATGGTTGGTGGCAGAAAGGATGGTCAGGGAGTCTGGGATGGACATGGACACACTGCTGTGTTTAACATGGAGAACCAGCAGGACCTGCTGGACAGCACAGGGAACTCTGCTCAATCCTCTGTAATAACCTTATGGTCACCAGGGGGAAGGATGGGGAAGGGATAGTCAGGGAGTCTGGGATGGACATGGACACACTGCTGTATGTAATATGGAGAACCAGCAAGGACCTGCTGTCCAGCACAGGGAACTCTGCTCAGTGTCGTGTGGCAGCCTGGGTGGGAGGGGAGCTGGGGGAGAATGGATGCATGGGTGTGTATAGCTGAGTCCCTTTGCTGTCCACCTGAAACCGTCACAGCATTGTTCATTGACTATGCTATGCTAAGTCACTTCAGTCGTGTCTGACTCTGTGTGACCCCATAGACGGTAGCCTACCAGGCTCCCCTGTCCCTGGGATTCTCCAGGCAAGAATACTGGAGTGGGGTGCCATTGCCTTCTCCGGTTCATTGGCTATACCCTAGTATAAAATTAAATGTTTACATTAAAATGGCCATATCCATTCCTGTTCTGTTAAGACGGTATTAACTCTTATTCTGTAAAGATTGTATCTACTCTTCTTAAGGTTCTATTAGTTGTTATCCTTAATAGGTCGCTCAAAGTCCTACTATATTAAGATTGTATTAAGCTTTATCCTCTTAAGATGGTATCAGCTCTTGCAGTGAGCTCAATATTAACTCTAATTATATTAAGTTGTAATGACTCTTGTTCTATTGAGATGTCATGAACAGTCCATTAAGAGTGCATTCAGATTTTTTTCTATTAGGATTTTATTGACTCTCCTTGTACGAAGGTCATATTCAGCCGTATTCTATTAACGCGGAATCAGTTCTCACCCTGTTAAAGTTGTGTTGATTCTTGTTCAGTGAAGTTGGCATGATCTCTTACCCTGCTATGATTATACCAGCGCCTATATTCAGGTTTTATTCACTCCCTATTCCTGGGTTTCAGCAGACAAGGGCACCTGGCATTTCCCTGGTGGCTCAGACAGGAAAGAGTCTGCCTGACAATGCAGGAGACCCGAGTTTGATCCCTGGGTTGGGAAGATCCCCTGGAGGAGGAAATGGCAACCCACTCCAGCATTCTTGCCTGGAGAATCCCATGGGCAGAGGAGCCTGGAGGGCTGCAGTCCATGGGGTTGCAGAGTCGGACATGACTAAGCGACTAACACTTACCCTGCAATGATTGTATAAGCCCTGTGCTCGGGTTTCATTCACTCTCTATGTAAAAACATTTCATGAACTCCTATTCCAAGTGGTCGTAGTACATTTTCTTGCCTTAATGTTGGGTGCAGTCTTATTCTATTGAGATATTATAAACGCTCACTCCATCGAGGTTGCATTCAGGTTTTTTTCCATTCATATTTCATTAACTCTCCTCGTACACAGGTTGTCTTCAGTCATATTCTATTAAGATGGTTTCAGCTCTTGTTCTGTTAACGGGGTATCAACTCTCATTCTGTAAGGCTGGAGGACGTTTTATTCTCTGAAAGTTGGGTGCGCTCTCGTTCTATCGAGGTTTTATCAATTTCCTCCTGAGGTTGCATTAAGTTTTATCCAATTAATATAGCGTTCGCTTTTCTACTGAGGTTGTACTAACTCTAATTATAGTAAAGTTGCAATCCCTCTTGTCTGAGATGTTTTGAACCCATCCTACTAAGGTTGTATTCATATTTTATTCTATTGAGTTTTTAAATTATTTTTACTTATATTTATTAGTCTCCACCAGGTCTTAGTCGTGGCACGTGGGGTCTAGCTCCCTGACCGGGGGTTGAACCCGGGGCCCCTGCGTTGGGAACTCAAGAGTCTTAGTCACTGGGCCCTCAGGGACGTCCTTCTACTGAGTTTTACTCAGTCTCCCATTCCACTCAGGGTGTATTTACATTTATTCTCAACACTGGATTCACTCTCGTTCTATTGAAATATTTAAAGTTAATTTTACAGCAGTAGCTTTACAATGTTGTATTAGTCTCTGCTGGGCAGCAAAGGGAATCAGCCACCGTTTATACATATATCCCCTCTTATTTCGGATTTCCTTCCCATGTAGGTCAGCACAGTGGAGAAGGTGATGGCACCCCACTCCAGCGTTCTTGCCTGGAGAATCCCAGGGACGGGGGAGCCTGATGGGCTGCCGTCTGTGGGGTCGCACAGAGTCGGACACGACTGAAGCGACTTAGCAGCAGCGGGTCAGCACAGAACTCTGAGTAGAGTTCCCTGAGCTGTACAGCAGGTTCTCATCCGTCCTGTTTTATACACACGATCAACAGTGTATATGTCTCAATCCCAGCCTCCCAACCCATCCACGACTTTATTAAGTCTGTTGTTCTGCTGAGGTCCTATTCAGTTTTATCCTCAACGCCAGATTCACCTGTGTTCAATTGAGATGTTATTTCTTAATACTCGGTTTATATTAAGTTTTATTCTAATAAGATTGTATGCACTCCTGTTTCACTAACACAGTGAAAAAAGGGTTAGTCAGGCATGTCTGACTCATTTTTGACCCCAGGGGCTGTAGCCCCCCAGGCCCCTCTGCCCACGGGATTCTCCAGGCAAGAATCCTGGAGCGGGTTGCCATTTCCTCCTCCGGGGGTCTTCCCGACCCAGGGGTGGAACCTGGACCTCCTGCGTTGCAGGCAGATTCTTTACCAAACGAGCTACCAGGGAAGCCCCTACAACTGTCGTTCTGAGACACCACTCCGTGAGGGCCAACACATCCCTAGAAGGGCCCCAGGCCCCGATGGCCAAGCTTCTGCCCGTGGACTCGCCCAGAGTCCCAGCGCACCCTCGCGCCCCCCGGAGGAGACCGCGTCCTCACTCAGCACTGAGTGCCTGTCGTCCTCCTCACCTCCCGGCAACAGAACCTCAGCCGGTGGAGCCTCTTCCTACCTGGGAGACCATGAAGCCGTTGGCGTATTCCTTCAGGAGACGGTAGCCCTCACCCTCCTGGGAGCACATCTTCCTTCCGGGCCGTTCTGGCTTGGAGGGACCCCGGCTATGTTAGCTTTGGGCTTCACCAGTCTATGAGCAACCTGGGCGGATGGCCAGCGTGTCACTACTGACCCTGTAAGCTGGACGCCGGGGAGCGAGCCCAAGACGGATTGTTCTAGGAGATTCCATTAACCTGGTGAAGGGGATGAGACAGCTTACGAGGGACCCCTGGGGCTTCTGTTCACTCCTTCTGTCTCTGATGAGCACACAGCCTGAAAATCGCCTGTCACCCCAGCCCCCTCCCATCCTTGTACCATCAGCGGTGCAACTGGTCCCAAACCCACATGCCCACTAATCACTAGGGATGATGACTCACTGCATGGACTGAACAGTCTCTGGGCCCTTCATTTCGGCGGGTGGC
>NW_011476405.1:5904-8025 GCF_000754665.1 Bison bison bison | reverse complement strand
AAAAAGGTGGTGGAACAGATACCAATAAAGTTTTATTGACCAGACAGGTGTTGGAACTAGGTTCCAGTAAAACTTTATTGACAAAAAAAAGAGGGGGGGGGTGGAACAGATACCAATAAAGCTTTATTGACCAGAGAGGTGTTAGAACAAGGTTCCAATAAAGCTTTATTGACAAAAAGGTGGTGGAACAGATACCAATAAAGCAATACTGACCACACAGGTGATGGAACAAGGTTCCAATAAAGCCTTGTTAACCGGACAGGTGGTAGGTAGACAGGGTTTCGATAAAGGTTTATTGGCAGAAAGCCTAACGGGGAAGGCCATGGGGGGATCCTCAGGAGGGACCCCCAGGAGGACAGAGCGACTGGCCACTGAGTGCATTTGCTTGATTAAACCGCCGGCAGCCCTTTCTCAGCCAGCTCCCCTGAGGCTGCGGAATCAATCCCGGGTCTTCACTTAAGGCGATTAGTTTAGTGATGAGATGGAGGGTTCAAGAGGATTAGCATGACCTGAGACTGAACCGTGAAATTCAAGGTCGGAGCTTGGATTCACTCTTCCAGGAGCAGAAAGTGTTAACCAGGGTTTCCTGGCCTCCTTAATCAATGGAAACTGATCAGGGAGGACAGAGGATGAGATGCTTGGATGGCATCCCTGATGAGATGGACATGAGTTTGAGCAAGCTCTGGGAGTTGGTGATGGACAGGGAGGCCTGGCGTGCTGCAGTCCATGGGGTCGCAAAGAGTCGGACATGACTGAGCGACTGAACTGACTGAACAGATCAGAGGCCAGACAAGAAATTCTGCAAAGAACTGACTCATTGGAAAAGACCCTGATGCTGGGAAAGACTGAAGGCGGGAGGAGAAGGGGGCGACACAGGATGAGATGGTTAGATGGCATTACCGACTCGACGGACATGAGTTTGAGCAAGCTCCGGGAGTTGGTGATGGACAAGGAGGCCTGGTGCGATGCGATTCATGGGGTCCCAAAGAGTCTGACACAACTGAGTGACTGAACTGCAACTAAGGAAGGATGGGGATTGGATCCATGGACTCAGAGCCTCTGACTATTTGACCATCAGCACATCTCATTCTCCAGATGGACAGTCACCCTCCTGTCGGCCACAGTCTCTGATCTCAGGACCCATGATGGGACTTGAAGGAACAGGATGTTTATCTGCCCGAATTCTCAATCTTGACGGCAAGGGCAAGTTGCCTGGGGGAGGGGCTGTTCAGAGACCTGCCCCTGGGCCAGCTTCAGTTTCAGTTCAGTTGTTCAGTCGTGTCTGACTCTGTGACCCCATGAACCGCAGCACGCCAGGCCTCCCTGTCCATCACCAACTCCCAGAGTTCACTCAAACTCATGTCCATTGAGTCAGTGATGCTATCCAACCATCTCATCCTCTGTCGTCCCCTTCTCCTCCTGCCCTCAGTTCTTTCCCAGCATCAGGGTCTTTTCCAGTGAGTCACCTCTTCACATCAGGTGGCCAAAGTATTGGATTTTCAGCTTCAACATCAGTCCTTACAATGAACACCCAGGACTGATCTCCTTTAGAATGGACTGGTTGGATCTCCTTGCAGTCCAAGGGACTCTCAAGAGTCTTCTCCCACACCACAGTTTAAAAGCACCAATTCTTTTGCGCTCAGCTTTCTTTATAGTCCAACTCTCATATCCATACATGACCACTGGAAAAACCCTAGCCTTAACTAGACAGACCTTTGTTGACAAAGTAATGTCTCTGTTGTTTAATATGCTGTCTAGGTTGGTCATAACTTTCCTTCCAAGGAGCAAGCATCTTTTAATTTCATGGCTGCAATCACCATCTGCAGTGATTTTGGAGCCCCCAAAAATAAAGTCTGTTTCCACTGTTTCCCCATCTATTTCCCATGACGTGATGGGACCAGATGCCATGATCTTAGTTTCTCAATGCTGAGCTTTAAGCCAACTTTTTCACTCTCCTTTTTCACTTTCATAAAGAGGCTCTTTAGTTCTTCTTCACTTTCTGCCATAAGAGTGGTGTCATCTGCATATCTGAGGTTATTGATATTTTCCAGGCAATCTTGATTCCAGCTTGTGCTTCTTCCAGCCCAGCGTTTCTCATGATGTACTCTGCATATAAGTTAA
>NW_011476405.1:4062-5804 GCF_000754665.1 Bison bison bison | reverse complement strand
TCTCTTGCTTTTTCCATGATCCAGCGGATGTTGGCAATGTGATCTCTGGTTCCTCTGCCTTTTCTAAAATCAGCTTGAACATCTGGAAGTTCACGGTTCATGTACTACTGAACCCTGGCTTGGAGAATTTTGAGCATTACTTTACTAGTGTGTGAGATGAGTGCAATTGTGCAGTAGTATGAGCATTCTTTGGCATTGCCTTTCTTTGGGATTGGAATGAAAACTGACCTTTTCCAGTCCTGTGGCCACTGCTGAGTTTTCCAAATTTGCTGACATATTGAGTGCAGCACTTTCACAGCATCATCTTTCAGGATTTGAAATAGCTCAACTGGAATTCCATCACCTCCACTAGCTTTGTTCATAGTGATGCTTCCTAAGGCCCACCTGACTTCACATTCCAGGATGTCTGGTTCTAGGTCAGTGATCACTTATCTGGGTTGTGAAGATCTTTTTTGTACAGTTCTTCTGTGTATTCCTGCCACCTCTTCTTAATATCTTCTGCTTCTGTTAGGTCCATACCATTTCTGTCCTTTATCGAGCCCACCTTTGCCTGAAATGTTCCCTTGGTATCTCTGATTTTCTTGAAGAGATCTCTAGTCTTTCCCATTCTGTTGTTTCCCTCTATTTCTTTGCATTGATCGCTGAAGAAGGCTTTCTTATCTCTTCTTGCTATTCTTTGGAACTCTGCATTCAGATGGGCCAGCTTGGATCCCCTGAATCAGGAAATCAGGTTTTTGGCTTTTGAAACACTCCAGGTCTGATGTGTAAAATCAAAGATTCAACACGAGCTAGTCATTGGGTGGTTCGGTCAATAAAGAGTCCACTTGTCAGTGCAGGAGACCCAAGTTCGATCCGTAGGTCGGGAAGATCCCCCTGGAGGAGGGCATGGCAAACCACTCCAGTAATCTTGCCTGGAGAATCCCACGGACAGAGGACTCAGGCAGGTGACAGTTCATGGGGTCACAAAGAGTGAGACATGACTTAGTGACTAAACCACCAGTCATTACATGAGAAATAGTTGCATCAACTCCAAAATGCAGATTAAAAAAAAAAGAACTTTTAAGACACTTGACTGGCAGTGTAGTTTCCACTACAGAAGACACAGGTTCAATCCCTGATCGGGGAACTAAGACCCCATGTACTGTGGGTGGCAAAAAAAAAAGAAAACAAAAACATCTAACATCTCTGAAACTGGGATGTTGCTCTGGGTTGAAGACTGTTCCCCTAAAATTCCTGGAACCTTGGGTCTCTGCAGGTGTGATAAAGGCAAGGTCTGAGATGAGGTCCTCCTGGCTGGGGGTGGCCCTAAACCCCATGACAGGATCCTTATAGGACACAGAAGAGGAGAGACACGGACACAGAGGAGAAGCCACGTGGAGACGCAGGCAGACGGGAGGGAGGCGGCCACCAGCCTAGGGACGGACGCCTGGAGCCCCCAGAAGCTGGAAGAGGCGGGGAGGACCCTCCCCCGGAGCCTCTGCAGGGAGCTCAGCCCTGGGACACCCAGGCCTCCTTTTCACATGAGTGCCCTCAGTTCACGGGTTAACTTTGAAGAAACTCCACATTCCTACTTCCTACCGCAGGGGCCCTGCAGGGAATCAACGTACGGATTTTTAAGTAACATTTATTTATTTGGCTGCACTGGGTGTGAATTGTGGCCTGTGCAATCTTCACTCTTAGCGGGAGCGTGAGCATCTCTTCGTTTCCCCACTGGCTCGGCTAGTAAAAAAAAAAAAAAAAAA
>NW_011476405.1:2892-2992 GCF_000754665.1 Bison bison bison | reverse complement strand
CATCTTTTGCACTTGGTCCAAGAGGGCGGGGCTGCCCGATGTCTGGGGATTACAAGAAGACTCTTGGGAGTCCCCTGGGCTGCAAGGAGATCCAACCAGT
>NW_011476405.1:0-1343 GCF_000754665.1 Bison bison bison | reverse complement strand
ACTCACTGGAAGGACTGATGCTGAAGCTGCAGCTCCAATACTCTGGCTGCCTGATTCGAAGAGCTGACTCATTGGAAAAGACCCTGATGCTGGGAAAGACTGAGGGCAGGAGGAGAAGGGGACGACAGAGGACGAGATGGCTGGATGGCATCACCGACTCGATGGACATGAGTTTGAGCGAGCTCTGGGAGTTGGTGATGGACAGGGAGGCCTGGCGTGCTGCAATCCACGGGTCGCAAAGAGTCGGACACGACTGAGCGACTGAGCAACAACAAAATGCACATAACGTAAAACTGTGTTAAGTGAACTCGCAAGATCTGAGGCCTTTCACAGTGCTGTGGAGACATCACGCCTATCACATCACATTCCCAATGGATGTGGGATGGGGACCCCGTCCCCATTAAAAGTCACTCCTCAGCCTCTTCCTCCCGTCCCTGGCACCACAAGCCCACTTGCTGTCTCTGTGGATCTGCCTGTTGTGGGTGTTTCCGATCAATGGAGTCACACACCGCGCGTCCTTCTGTCTGCCTCGCTCGCTGAGCATCGTGTGCTCAGGGCCCACCCACGTTGCAGCCTGTCAGAGCTTCACTCCTTTTCAAGGCTGCGTCATATTCCACTGTGTGCGTGGAACCCATGCTGTTTATCCATTTGTCAAACCACCCACTATCCACCTATCCACCTATCCATCAACCCAGCCATCCAGCCATTTATCCACCCAGCCACCCACCCATCCATCCACCCACGCACCTGGGTGGTTTCCATACTCATGGCCGTTGTAAACGGTGCTGTTATGAAATTACTGTAGAAAGTCTTTCTCGGACAACTCTTTTCACATCTTTCGGGTGTATTCGTAGGAGTGGGGCAAGTAGATCCCACAGAACTTCTACGTTTGACCGTTTAAGCGTTAGTCGCTTAGTCGTGTCTGACTCTTTGCCACCCCCATGGACTGTAGTGTGTCCATGGAATTCTCCGGGCAACAATGCGGGAGTGGGTTGCCATTTCCTTCTCCGCGTTTCACTTTAAGAAACGGCTGCAGTGCTTCCCACAGCAGCTGCCCTACTTTACCTTCCCACCAGCAGCGCACAAGGAGCCAATCTCCACACCCCTGCCAGCGCCTTTTCCCCTTGTATTGCCGTCAGCGAGGACAGTGGTGAGTACCATTGCTGTCCTCGTGTTTTCTCTTTGAAGGGAGTAACACTTTTCATTTTTAGTCTGGAGACGGCACGGTGGGATGATTTAGCTTGCTGCCCTAAAGCAAGAGGGGACGTGGTTGGATGTGCTTAGACATCACGTGGTGTCGGGTACTGCGGCTCCCGTGGGGGTCCCCCGCCGGGGGGGGGGGG
>NW_011476404.1:9300-11442 GCF_000754665.1 Bison bison bison | reverse complement strand
GCAAGTAAGACAAAGGGTGCTGAGAGACGGGCCGGGTGGGCCCCGCCACAGGTGTGAGCACCCTCTGGGGTCAGGATGCTCCTGGGACCTGCAGGGGGAACCAGAGCCTGATCTTGGCAGTGCCCGCCCTGGGCATCTGTCCTTCAGATGCCCCACCGGGCACAGGCGGCAGAGATAAGGCCACCTGTACACAGGTAAGCCTGCAGACGTCCACCATGACACCTTCCCTGGCTTGTCTCAAAGGGATGGGCATGGGGATGGGGGCTTCCTTGTCTCAAAATACCTTTGGCGCTCTGGGAATTCTGTGCCTGAGACAGGCCCCGAGTGTCCCGGGGGCTGGCCTGGGCCTTGTCACGCAGATGGTCCCCTGGATGCTCAGAACCAGCCCCCTGAGCCCCAAGCCAGTGTATGGAGGCGGGGACAGGGAGGGTCTCGGTCCAGAGGAGAGTGTGGGGGTGCCAGGTGCCCTGGTCTCAGCTTGGGGGAGGAGGGGAGGGCCTCCCCCTCATTCATTCTCGCTCACGTTCCCACTCGTGGGCACCCCTGCCCGGAGGCCGCCAGCAGCACGGTGCAGGCTGGGCTGCAGCACCTTGGTCCTCGGACCTCCGCCCAGCGGGGACCAGTCCCCCTGGCTGCCGAGGCGCTGCTGTCTGTGCCTCGTGCCAGTGTCCCAGGCCCATGGGGACCTTCACAGGTGGGGGGCTGGAGGGGTTCCCCCAAGCTTTGCCTGCTGGCTTCCCCGGGGAGCGGGGATGCAGACCCCAGGGGAGGTAAAGGGTTCCCATGGTGCTCCGTCTCCCGCCCAGTGTGGCCTGGCCTGGCATGCCCACCCTGAGAGGGGGCTGCAGCCTGGGGCTGGGGGTCCTGGCAGCGTACACGTCACCCAGGCAGTCGTGCCCCCTTGGCCTCTGTGGGCCCCCGCAAGAGACGGTGCGTCTACGCAGACGTCTATTTTGATGTGGTTTGTGTTGGGGCGTTTGCTTTTCTCTGGGCTTTGTTTGTTTAAAGATGCTCTTGAAGAATTCCAACCCGTCTGCAGGTCCTGAGGACTGGCTTCTGTCTGGGTGGGGCTGGGGACAGGGCCCTGAGAGCCGCCTGTCCCAGCATGCCCGCCCGTGCCCCGTGCCCACCGGAGGGGCGCCCGCGACAGACCTGGAGCAGGTGGGGCCTGCGACGCCACCGCCGAGAGATGTCACCCCGGCGGGGCCGTGCGCCTCTGTGTGAGGAAAGCAGGACCACCTGTGTGTTGGGGCTCTGGGTCTGCTGGTGCTAAATGCTGTGCATGGCCCTACTGTGTGCAGTCCTACCGTGTGGGGCCCTACTGTGTGCGGTCCCACCGTGTCGGATCCTGCTGTGCGTGTCCCTACTGTGCGTGGTCCTACTGTGCAGCCCTACCATGTGCGGTCCTACTGTGTGGGGTCCCTAGTGTGTCAGATTCTGCTGTGCAGGGTCTCAACCTGCTCTGCAGGTCTCTTCTCTGTGGGTCCCTGGTGTGGGAACGTCTTTGAGGGGCTCAGGGCTGCCTCTCTTTACTTGGGGTGACATGGCTCAGACACTGTGACGTCTGGGTCATCCGTCAGTCCCTCTCCCTGGGCTGAGGGTCTACTGGTACCAGACTCTCCCGGGCCGCACTCCCGAGCCTCCGCGGCGAAGCTGTCAGGAGGGGTGGCATCGTCTGTAGACAGTGGGGACTGTGGACACCGCAGGCAGCCTTCTGCGCAACGTGCCTGAGGCCTGGTCTGTCAGCAGTGATGCCGTCAGGAGCCCACGGCATCCTCCCCACATGCTCCGGGCCCCCTGCGTCCCCTCTGAGTGCCCCTGGGTCTCCCTGGGCCCGTCTGTGTCTCAGGCTGCGGTGGCTGAACCTGCAATGGTCCCAGCAGGTAACTGAGGTTGGTGCCGGTGGGCCTGGAGCCTGGCCTACCCCCCAGGGCCCTGTGGGCAAGGGCGGCGGGCACGGCCATCTCTGGCGTGGTGGCAGGACTGTGAAGGGTCTTCCTACATGGTTTCCCTCAATTCCCTGAGCACCAGTGTCCAGGGTGTGTCGTGGTGCCCCCAGGCCTCCGAGACACTGGAGCAGGTGGGCCTGGTGGGACAGAGGCAACCCAGCCCAGCCCCGTTCATCTCCCAGCCCCCAGGCGC
>NW_011476404.1:5662-6611 GCF_000754665.1 Bison bison bison | reverse complement strand
AGGAGAGGGGCCGGAGGGGGGAGGGGGCGGTGCTGCACCAGGACTCCAGCCCCCTCCCCCAGGCAGTGAAACCCCGCTCCCTCAGTATCACATTGTTGAGAATTAACTTTGTTGAAATAAAAATTGGTCTTGGTATTAACTTGGCCTCCAGGATTTTCTCCGGGGCCCTGGGGGCTGCAAAGGGGTCAGACGTCCATTCCCAGAGCTGGTGCCGGCTTGGGTTTCAGGGGCACCAACGACCTCCTCGTCCTCTCCAGGCGGTAACTACCCACTGACTCGGTTCCCGGGGTTGTAGGGGGAGCCGCTTCCTCTGGCCCTGCCCTGAGGCAGAACCACGCGGGCAGCGAGGATCTGGGCGTCGAGCCCTGGTCCCTTCCAATCCCTCCCCCTCCCCCATCTGTCCGCCTCCCTTGGCAGCTCTGCCTAACGTCCACGGGACTCCTCCAGCTTGCAGTTCTGCGCAGCCTCGGTTTCTCCATCTGTAAAATGGGAGGCTTGGCCCGGCCCGGGTTCAGGAGGCCCTGCTAACAGATAGGCAGCCAGGCGTCCAGAGTGTAGAGCCGGCCCTTCTGGGAGGCACTGCCCGCCCGAGTGGCCGCAGCCAGTCCTCTGGGGGGACGCGGTGGGGCCTTCACCATGGTAGTGGGCGCCCAGACCATGGGTGGCGGTGGGGGTGAGGACAGAGACGTGGGGTCCCCGAGACCCGCTCCCGGGGAGGCAGGCAGAGGCAGGCGCCCCCCCGCAGCCACCAAAACGGCGTCTGTCTGCACCTGCACAGGCCTGCCTGAGAGGGCTGGGGGCCTCTGCCTGCACTGCGCCCCGCCGCCTGCCACGCCCCCCGGGCCTGCCGCGGGTCCCAGCGGGCTGTGTGCCCGCGGGGAGGCTGAGCCTGGGGCTGTGGCAGGGATGGGGCAGGTCGGGAGGGCGGGTGGCAGTTCGTCACCCGCTG
>NW_011476404.1:5430-5562 GCF_000754665.1 Bison bison bison | reverse complement strand
CCCAGGAGTACTCTCTGGCCCAAGGGCGGGTCTGTGCCCAGGTCGCCAGGGGGTAGGCAAGAGGTCCCAGCTGGTGGTCCTCCCGCAGCCTAGGCCGCCCAGGTCCTGAGCAGGGTTCTGGGGGGGGGGGGG
>NW_011476404.1:4012-5297 GCF_000754665.1 Bison bison bison | reverse complement strand
GAGCGCCCCTGTCCCTGAGAGCCACCCGGATGTGGGCCCAGCACTCACCTGACGCCACCTTCTGTCCAGGGCTCCTCCCGCCTGGCCCTGAGGCAGGTCAGGCTCCACGGCCCAGAGGACGAGGCTGGTTCCCAGGCCCGTCTCCCCATCTGGCCCGTCCTTGGCTGCACCCTTCCCTGGGCCCTGCTGCAGGGAGTTTGTCCTCGAGGGGACTGTGGGGCTGCCAGGACCCACGCTTCCCCCAGGGAAGGGTTCTGAAGCGTAGAGGAGCCCAGAGAGGCGGGGTTTGCTGTGGGCACCCTGGGGGCTTCCCCCGCAGGCCCTCCCCCCAAAAGGCCGACCCCCAGTGCTCGGCTGGCTTCGGCCGAGGGCCTGGCAGAGAGGCTGCTGGGGTGAGGCCTGGGGGGTGTGGGGGGATCCGCTCACTCCTCAGTCCCTCCTGCCTGCCCGGTGGCCCCCAGGGAATCCCGTGATGCGGGAACCTGATATTTTAAGACTTAAAGCAAATGTTTCTGGAACCCAAGCTGAGCTGAGGCGCCCGCCCGGGCCTCGTGGAGGGGGAGCGGCCTCAGAGGTCACCCCCGCCCACAAGCCAACCTTAGCCCCCCAGGCCACAGTTCCCGGTGATGGGGGTCACTGAGCCTGGAGCCCCCTTGAGGGGCCAGAGTCAGGGCAGCTTCAGGACATGGGGGGCTGGTATGGGCCCCCAGCCTGCTGGCCCCTCTCGCTGGCCTCTGGAGCCTTGCGAGGCCTGCCAGAAGCTCCGGATCCCCAAGGACTAGCATCTCCTGACCTGGGAGTGGGGGGTGCCCGCGGTCTGCCCTGCCTGCTTGCCGTCAGGGTGGTGGGTCCGTGGGCTGCTCTGACCCCTGGATAGAGCCCAGGGCTTGAGGAACCCCAGGCTTCATGGCCTGCGGGGCGGGGAGATCTGGGATGGATGGCCGTGCCGGCCTGGGTTGCAGGCACGAGAACAGGGCATCCGGGGCGGGTGGGGGGAGCAGCCGGGGCTTCCCCGGGGGCCTGCTGGTTAAAGAACCTGCCTTGCAACGCGAGGGACGTGGGCAAGTCAATCCCTTTCTTCTTAACCTCAGCACAAGAAGGGGCCCCCCAGGGCCTGGATGCTGAGGGGTCCAGGCCCCAGGCCCTCTGAGCTCAGAGGGGCCGTCTTCTTCCCGAGTCCCCAGTGCCTGGAGTGCCCAGGGGCGGGGGTGGGACACTGCAGGGTGGAGGGCTTGGGCCCCGCTAGGGAGGACGGGTGTTAAGGGCCCCGGCTCTAAGACGTGCT
>NW_011476404.1:0-328 GCF_000754665.1 Bison bison bison | reverse complement strand
CGGAAGGTCCCTGGGCCGCCGAGACTGGAGGCGTGTCATCCACGGTCTCTGCGAGGCCCTGCCCACGGGGTTACCATCAGAGGGAGTGGTCACCATCAGCTGTGCCCACAGGGCCCCACCCGGGCCTGGCCTGTGGTCCCTTCTGCTGGAATCCCCAAGCCTTGGTTCCCCTGTCTGTAAGACGAGGTGACCATCCCGCCCGGACACAGACACAGGGGCTGCCAGGGAAGCTGGAGCCGGACCAACGCGGGCAGACGCCCCGGGGCGTTGTGGGCAGCACCTGGACCCGGCCCGGTCTCACCCCGAAACCCGGGCCTCTGCCGTCCCC
>NW_011476403.1:9144-10623 GCF_000754665.1 Bison bison bison | reverse complement strand
GTTCTATTTCCAGTTTTTTATGGAATCTCCATACTGTTCTCCATAGTGGCTGTACTAGTTTGCATTCCCACCAATAGTGTAAGAGGGCTCCCTTTTCTCCACACCCTCTCTAGCATTTATTGTTTGTAGACTTTTTGATGGCAGCCATTCTGACTGGTGTGAAATGGTACCTCATTGTGGTTTTGATTTGCATTTCTCTGATAATGAGTGATGTTGAGCATCCTTTCATGTGTTTGTTAGCTATCGGTATGTCTTCTTTGGAGAAATGTCTATTTAGTTTTTTGGCCCATTTTTTGATTGGGTCGTTTATTTTTCTGGAATTGAGCTTCAGGAGTTTCTTGTATATTTTTGAGATTAATTCTTTGTCAGTTGCTTCATTTGCTATTATTTTCTCCCATTCTGAAGGCTCTCTTTTCACCTTGCTTATAGTTTCCCTTGTTGTGCAGAAGCTTTTAATTTTAATTAGGTCCCATTTGTTTATTTTTGCTTTTATTTCCAATATTCTGGGAGGTGGGTCATAGAGGATCCTGCTGTGATGTATGTCAGAGAGTGTTTTGCCTATGTTCTCCTCTAGGAGTTTTATAGTTTCTGGTCTTATGTTTAGATCTTTAATCCATTTTGAGTTTATTTTTTGTTATGGTGTTAGAAAGTGTTCCAGTTTCATTCTTTTACAAGTGGTTGACCAGTTTTCCCAGCACCACTTGTTAAAGAGATTTTCTTTTCTCCATTGTATATTCTTCCCTCCTTTGCCAATGATAAGGTGTCCATAGGTGCATGGATTTATCTCTGGGCTTTCTATTTTGTTCCATTGATCTATATTTCTGTCTTTGTGCCAGTACCATACTGTGTTGATGACTGTGGCTTTGTAGTAGAGCCTGAAGTCAGGTAGGTTGATTCCTCCAGTTCCATTCTTCTTTCTCAAGATTGCTTTGGCTATTCGAGGTTTTTTGTATTCTCATACAAATTGTCAAATTATTTGTTCTAGCTCTGTGAAAAATACCGTTGGTAGCTTGATAGGGATTGCATTGAGTCTATAGATTGCTTTAGGTAGTATACTCATTTTCACTATGCTGATTCTTCTGATCCATGAACACGGTATATTTCTCCCTCTATTAGTGACCTCTTTGATTTCTTTTACCAGTGTTTTATAGTTTTCTATATATAGGTCTTTAGTTTCTCTAGGTAGATATATTCCGAAGTATTTTATTCTTTTCGTTGCAATGGTGAATGGTGTTGTTTCCCTAATTTCTCTTTCTATTTTCTCATTTTTAGTGTATAGGAATGCAAGGGATTTCCGTGTGTTGATTTTATATCCTTCAACTTTACTATCTGGAGAAGGCAATGGCAACCCACTCCAGTACTCTTGCCTGGAAAATCCCATGGATGGAGGAGCCTGGTGGGCTGCAGTCTATGGGGTTGCGAAGAGTCGAACACGACTGAGCGACTTCACTTTCACTTTTCACTTTCATGCATTGGAGA
>NW_011476403.1:3665-6522 GCF_000754665.1 Bison bison bison | reverse complement strand
CTCCTGGCCTGAAGAGTTTCTATTGAAAGATCAGCTGTTATCCTTATGGGAATCCCCTTGTGTGTTATTTGTTGTTTTTCCCTTGCTGCTTTTCATATTTGTTCTTTGTGTTTGATCTTTGTTAATTTGATTAATATGTGTCTTGGGGTATTTCGCCTTGCGTTTATCCTGTTTGGGACTCTCTGGGTTTCTTGGACTTGGGTGATTATTTCCTTCTCCATTGTAGGGAATTTTTCAACTATTATCTCCTCAAGTATTTTCTCATGGTCTTTCTTTTTGTCTTCTTTTTCTGGGACTCCTATGATTCGAATCTTGGGGCGTTTAACATTATCCCAGAGGTCTCTGAGATTGTCCTGATTTCTTTTAATTTGTTTTTCTTTTTTCCTCTCTGATTCATTCATTTCTGCCATTCTTTCTTCTACTTCACTAATACTATCTTCTGCCTCTATTATTCTACTATTTGTTCCCTCCAGAGTGTTTTTGATCTCATTTATTGCATTATTCATTATATATTGACTCTTTTTTAATTTCTTCTAGGTCCCTGTTAAACTTTTCTTGCATCTTCTCAATCCTTGTCTCCAGGGTATTTATCTGTGATTCCATTTTGATTTCAAGATTTTGGATCATTTTCACTATCATTATTTAGAATTCTTTATCAGGTAGATTCCCTATCTCTTCCTCTTTTGTTTGGTTTGGTGGGCATTTATCCCGTTCCTTTACCTGCTGGGTATTCCTCTGTCTCTTCATCTTGTTTACATTGCTGTATTTGGGGTCGCTTTTCTGTATTCTGGCAGTTTGTGGAGTTATCTTTATTGTGGAGTTTCCTCACTGTGGGTGAGGTTGTATGGGTGGCTTGTCAAGGTTTCCTGGTTAGGGAAGCTTGTGTCAGTGTTCTGGTGGATGGAGCTGAATTTCTTCTCTCTGGAGTGCAATGAAGTGTCCAATAATGAGTTATGAGTTGTCAATGGGTTTGGCGTAACTTTGGGCAGTCTGTATATTGAAGCTCAGGGGTATGTTCATGTGTTGCTGGAGAATTTGTGTGGTATGTCTTGCTCTGGAACTTGTTGGCCCTTGGGTGGTGCTTGGTTTCAGTGTAGGTATGGAGGCATTTGATGAACTCCTGTCGATTCATGTTCCCTGGAGTCAGGAGTTCTCTGGTGTTCTCAGGATTTGGACTTAAGCCTCCTGCTTCTGGTCTTCAGTCTTATTTTTACAGTAGAATCAAGACTTCTCCATCTATACAGCACCATTGATAAAACATCTGGGTTAAAGATAAAAGTTTCTCCACAGTGAGGGACACCCAGAGAGTTTCACAGAGTTACATGGAGAAGAGAAGAGGGAGGAGGGAGTTAGAAGTGACCGGAATGAGATGAGGTGGAATCAAAAGCGGAGAGAGCAAGCTAGCCAGTAATCACTTCCTTATGTGCACTCCACAGTCTGGACTGCTCAGAGATGTTCACAGAGTTTACAGAGAAGAGAAGAGAGAGGAAGGAGACAGAGGTGGCCAGGAGGATAAAGGGGAGAATCAAAAGGAGAGAGACAGATCCAGCCAGTAATCAGTTCCCTAAGTGTTCTCCACCATCTGGAACACACCAAGAGATTCACAGAGTTGGGTAGAGAAGAGAAGGGGGAGGGAGGACATAGAGGTGACCTGGTGGAAAAAGGAGAGCCCAAAGCAGGAGAGAGCAGTCAAGCCAGTAATCTCGCTCCCAAGTAAAAATGTGTACTGAAGATTGGGTTCTTAAAGGTACAAAATTGATAACAAATACCAGAAAGCAAAGGAAAAAAAATCTAGAGTAGAAGTTGGATTTTCAAAAATACAATATTAAAGAAAAGAAAATAGAAAACAAAGTCACAAAAATTGTAAAATATATGTGTGTGTGTGTGTGTGTGTGTGTGTGTGAAGTTTGCTTTAAAAATATGGTCCCTCTTTTTTATTTTTTGCAAAGTAAGAGTAGGTTATAAAAAATGAAAATTAAAGGAGTAATATAGGACTTAAAAAATAAAAAAAAAGAATGAGCATAAAAATAGTAAAAATATGTCTAGGACTTTCTCTGGTGTTGTTGTGAGCAGTGTGGGGTCAGTTCATCTTCAGATAGTTCCTTGGTCCTGCTTATATATCTCAAGATCTATAGGCCCCTTTCTATGTAGTCAGTACTAACTACAGGTTTTAATCTATTGCACCTGTCACTTCCAAGGCGGTTCCCTCTGTTTTAGCTTCTTCTGTTTTCTGGTCTCTTCAGTGTCTAATTTCTGCCCTGACACAATGGGGGCGGTGGTGGACACTTTTTTAGGCTCACTTGTTCAGTTGTGCTTTGGGGAGGGAGGCACACTGCAAACAAATAACACTGGCATGTGCTTGCAGTGCCTCAGCCACACTGGGCCTGCCCCTGCTCACGGCACATGTGCCCTCCCTGCCCACACTGCTCAGGCTCTAGGTTGCTCTGCCAGGAACCGTCCGAGGCCGGCCCTGGGCTGCATGCACCTCCCAGGTCTAAGCCGCTCAGGTTCAGGCACTCAGGTAGTCTTCAGAGGTGCAGACTCGGTTGGGCCTGCGTTTTGTGCCCTTCCCAGGTCCGAGCAGCTCAGGTGATCAGGTGTTTGGCAAGCACGGTTGCTATGACTTATCGCCTCCTCATCCCTGCTGCTCAGTTTTCTGGTGTACAACTGGCGCACCTTCTCAGGCAGATGTTGACCGTCCAGAATCCCAAAAAGTCTTAGTTAGCAAAGAAGCCTGATTGCAGTTTGGTAGGTAATGCCTCTCTGGGGCCGCGATTGCCCCCTTCTGGCTCTGGCTGCCTGTCACCAGAGGGGGATGGTCTGCAGCCAGCTAGCTCTGTTCAGTCCTTTGTTCTGT
>NW_011476403.1:0-627 GCF_000754665.1 Bison bison bison | reverse complement strand
TATGTCTCATAGGTTTTGTTAATTTTTCTTTTTTTTAAATATAGATTTTTAAAATTTTAACTGGTGGCTAATTACTTTACAATATTGTGGTGGTTTTGCCATAAATTGACATAATCTGCCACGGGTGTACATGTGTTCCCCATCCTGAACCCCTGTAGCACCTCCCTCCCCATTCCATCCCTCTGGGTCATCCCAGTGCACCAGCCCTGAGCACCATGTCTCATGCATCGGACCTGGACTGGTGATACTTTTCACATATGATAATATACATGTTTTGATGCCATTCTCCCAAATCATCCCACCCTCGCCCTCTCCACAGAGTCCAAAAGACTGTTCTATACATCTGTGTCTCTTTTGCTGTCTTGCATACAAGGTTATTGTTACCATCATTCTAAATTCCATATATATGCATTATTATACAGTATTGGTGTTTTTCTTTCTGGCTTACTTCACTCTGTATAATAGGCTGCAGTTTCATCCACCTCATTAGAACTGATTCAAATGTATTCTTTTTAATGGCTGAGTAATATTCCCCTGGGAGAAGGCAATGGCACCCCACTCCAGTACTCTTGCCTGGAAAATCCCATGGACAGAGAAGCCTGGTAGGCTGCAGTCCATGGGGTTGCT
>NW_011476402.1:19000-20869 GCF_000754665.1 Bison bison bison | reverse complement strand
AAGGCTGAGCACAGAAGAATTGATGCTTTTGAACTGTGGTGTTGGAGAAGACTCTTGAGAGTCCCTTGGACTGCAAGAAGATCCAACTGGTCCATTCTGAAGGAGATCAGCCCTGGGATTTCTTTGGAAGGAATGATGCTAAAGCTGAAACTCCAGTACTTTGGCCACCTCATGTGAAGAGTTGACTCATTGGAAAAGACTCTGATGCTGGGAGGAATTGGGAGCAAGAGGAGAAGGGGACGACAGAGGATGAGATGGCTGGATGGCATCACTGACTCGATGGACGTGAGTCTGAGTGAACTCCGGGAGTTGGTGATGGACAGGGAGGCCTGGCATGCTGCAATTCATGGGGTCGCAAAGAGTCGGACACAACTGAGTGACTGATCTGATCTGATCTGATTCTGGAGGCTACGGCATAAGTCGGGGTTGCTTAAGTAGGAAGTAGTAACTAATGACTGTTCACAGTTCTATCTGCAAGGCCCCGTCCTGGGTGCCTCGTGTCCTCTGTGCACTTCTCCCACCCCTCAGAAGTAGGAACTGTCAGCGGAGTGTGTCCATTTTACAGACAGGGCAATGTGGCTGAGTGAGGTGAAGTCCACTGTCCCAGGACTCTCAGCTAGGAAGTGACCAGCTGAGGTTCATACAGAGCAGATGACCTCCCAAGCGAGTCATTTTTCTTTAAACATGAAACGAACCATTTTAATTTTATTATTATTATTTTGCCAAGCGGTGAGACTTGTGGGGTCTTAGCTCCCCCACCAGGGAATGAATCAGGCTCTTGGCAGTGAAAGCACTGTGTCCTAACCATTGGACAACCGGGAGTTTCCCCAAGGAGGTGTTTTAAACGTTTCTTAAGACCTCTGGCCGTTTCCTGCTCTTGTCCTTCACCCGTTCCTCCCCACCCATGCCGCCTCCTTTATTTCTTTTCCCTCATTTCCCATCCCTTAATCTTCATCCTCGTTCGCAACCTGCACCACCACCCCTTCACCTCCTGCCTCCATCTCCTGCATGCCTTCCTGGTCTCCTCCGCCTCCTCCTCAAGTCCCCTAAGGACTCGAGGGGCCGGATTCTGAGGCGCAGGGCGGGGGTCCGGCCCCTCCTCACCTGCAGTGCACGATCGGAGGCCCGCCCCCCACCGTCTGGTCCAGCCACTGCCGGAGCATTCTCCAGAAGGCCAGCAAGGGGTCTGGGGAGTGGGGCACGCCGTGGTCTGGCCAGGTCATGTAGTGGAACTGACGCACCGGCAAAGTCTTCTGCTGTTGCACCTAGAGGCAGGGGTTCAGGGGACCTCAGTCCGGGGCCTGTTTCTGATGGGTGGGGGCACCGCTGGGGCACACGGAGGTCCCCGGGGGGAGCGATGGAAACCGCGACTTCCGGGGGAGCTCTGGGGAGGGGCCGCCGCAGGGGAGGAACTGCCAGTCGAGGGGGGCGGGGCTTACATGGCAGAGCTTCAGGTTCCGGACCGCCCAGTTCTCCGCCACCTCCTCCCCCACCAGCGTCACCTGCAGGTGCCCGTGGGTGAAGGGCTGGGCGTCCAGAGGCCAGTAATGCTCACACTTCACCTGGGAGGAGACGGGTGGGTCAGACTACAGGAGGCTGCGGAGAACCTCCCCCGGAGCACCCCCGCGTGGCTCTGGGTTTCAGCACCGGGGACGCGGCCCCGGCCCGGGAACCAAGGGGAGAGCCACCCCAGCCAGGGGGACTCCCCCTTCCTCAGGTCTTCCAGAGCAGCCTCACCCAGTGGGTGGGCTGGGGGAGGCGGGAGGGGTGGGGTCGTGCTGGGAACCCCCAAGGTTGGGTCAGGGTCCACCCCAGGACCCGTGTCTAGGGCAGGATCACAGGCTGCAGCCTGGAGGGCGCCCCCCCCCC
>NW_011476402.1:7656-17460 GCF_000754665.1 Bison bison bison | reverse complement strand
GATGCCATCCAGCCATCTCATCCTCTGTCGTCCCCTTCTCCTCCTGCCCCCAATCCCTCCCAGCATCAGAGTCTTTTCCAATGAGTCAACTCTTTACATAAGGTGGCCAAAGTACTGGAGTTTCAGCTTTAGTACCAGTCCTTCCAATGAACACCCAGGACTGATCTCCTTCAGAATGGACCAGTTGGATCTCCTTGCAGTCCAAGGGACTCTCAAGAGTCTTCTCCAACACCACAGTTTAAAAGCATCAATTCTTCGGCACTCAGCTTTCTTCACAGTCCAACTCTCACATCCATACATGAGCACTGGAAAAACCATAGCCTTGACTAGACAAACCTTAATTGGCAAAGTAATGTCTCTGGTCTCTAGGTTGGTCATAACTTTCCTTCCAAGGAGTAAGCGTCTTTTAATTTCATGGCTGCAGTCACCATCTGCAGTGATCTTATAATTGGAAGTTTGGACCTTTTATCCTTCTTCACCCAAGTCACCCTCTGCCTCTGGCACCCACCAGTGTATTCTCTGTATCTATGAGTCTGAGGTTTAATTTAAAAAAAAAAAAAATTTTTTTTTTTCCTGACCGTGCCACAAAGCTTGCAAGATCTTAGTTCCCTGACCATGGGCTGAACCCAAGCCTCTGGCAGTAAAAGCACTTGAGTCCTAATCCCTGGACCGCCAGGGAATTCCCTCAACCGTTTTTACGATTCCAGATGTAAGTGATATCATACGTTATTTGTCCTCCTCTGACTAATCTCACTTAGCATAATGCCCTAAAGGTCCATCCAGGGTGTCACAAACTGCATCATTTCATTCCTTTTTAATGGCTCAGTGATATTCCGTTGTCTGTATGGTGCATGTTCTTTGTTCACCATCCACTGATGGACAGCTAGCTTGTTACCATATCCTGACTATGGTGGATACTGCTGCTATGAGCATGGGAGGTGCAGACTTTTCAGATTAGCGACTTTGTTTCTCATTCATCAAATCTGTCCGCGGGTATACACCCAAAAGAATTGAAAGCAATGTCTCAGATATTTGTACACCCACGTTCATAGCTGCATTATTCACAGTGGCTAAAAAGTGAAAGCAAGCCGTGTCCACTGATAGGTGAATGGATCAAGAAGACGTGGTCTATGTATACAGTGGAGTATTATTCATCCTTAAGAAGGAAGGAAATTCTGACCCATAAGGCAACATGGATGAACATGAGGGCCTGATGCTGGGTGAAATGAGCCGGTCACAAGAGGACAAATACGATTCCACCTATATGAGGCAGCTAGTCATCAAACTCATACAGCCAGAAAGTAGAAGGGGGTCTCCAGGGGCTGGGAGACAGGGGAAATTGGGAGTTAGTGTTTACTGGATGCAGAGTTTCAATTTTGCCAGGTGAAGAGAGTTCTATAGGGAATTCCTCCGGCAGTCCAGTGGTTAGGACTCCAGGCTTTCACTGCCAAGCGTGCCAGTTTGATCCCCGAATGGGGAACTAAGATCCCACAAGTCATGCAACTTGGCCTGAATAAACAAAGCCGTGTGTGTGTGTGTGTGTGTTTTAAGAGTTTTATGGATAGATGGTGGTGCCAGTTGCACAACGATGGGAGTGGACTTAGTGCCACTGAACTGGGCACTTAAAAACAGTCTGCAGTGGTGAATTGTAGCTTATCTATCTTTTTACCACGATCAGAATTTGTTTTTTGGCTATGTTGGGTCTTAGTTGTGACATGTGGTATCAAGTTCCCTGAGGAGGGATCGAAGCCAGGCCCCCTGCATTGGGAGCACAGAGTCTTAACCGCTGGACCACCACGGATGTCCCTTGGGAGTCGTTTTGACTCAGAAAGAGAGAGAGGTGTTCCTTCTGCCCTTTAGGGCCACTGCCCATCTCTAGGCCCCAATTCCCTGTGGCCCTCCCTGGTTCTTCCCTCTCCCCGTTTGTGTGTGAACATGCTACTCTCACTTTCGTACTGAAAAAAGTAATCATCTGGGGCTTCCATGGTGGCTCAGTGGTAAAGAATCCACCTGCCAACGCAGGGGACACAGGTTCGATCCCTGGTGCCCGGCAACAAGAGAAGTCACCGCGATGAGAAGCCTGCGCTCTGCAACAGGAGAAAAGCCTGCAGGGCAACTAAGACCCGGCACAGACCAAAAAAAAAAAGCGTCCTTCGACCTCGCGTGGCTTCCGCTCCAGGCGTTTCTGCCTCCTCCCCTCGTAGCGCAGTGCTGTCAGTACGGTCGGTCAGTCCAGACTCAGTTTTGAGTCCCTGGCTGGAGGCTCACCAGTTCAGTTCTCCTTTTTTTTTTCTTTTTCTTTTTTTTAACGTAATTGGTTTTTGGTTTATTTTTACACTTTATTCCTTTGGCTGAGCTGTGTGGCCTGCAGGAGATCCCTGACCCGGGACTGAACCTGGCCCTGGTGGTGAATCAGACGCCAAGGAGTTCCCCAGTTCTCCTTCCGGACGATCTGATTAAATTGCACACCCTCACCACCACCCCTTTGAGGATCACGAACTCTGGGCTGTCTGCTCAGATCGCCACCAGCGACCGGGAACAGCCCTCAGGGTCCACTGAGGTGATTCCAGTTGAACCTGTTTGGCGTGCATTGCTCACCTGTCCCCGTGAAAACCAGGATACAGCCTCTTCCCCAGGGATCCCCTCGCCTCCCAGCCAATGCTGGGTGTGTGATTGCGTGGCCCTGCCTGGTGTAACATGTAACCCCTCGCTGGGATCTGTGAGTGCAGTAAACTGCCTCTGAACGGTGTCTGTCTCCAGATCCAGTGGCCCCATCATACCTACACAACAATGAGATGGCTGAAAATGTGCCATTGCCTTCAGTCTTCTCAGGCAGGCTAGTTTTCTCTGCTTCCTTCCCACCCTACACCACGGCCTGGTGTCTGCACCGCGACTCCAGGGGAACAAGGACTGTTTCAAAGTCTGATTTGCCTCCTTATCTGCAGTTCCAAAGGCCGCGTCTCAGGCCATCCTTCGAGTCAGTGCTCCGGAGCATCCGGCGCCACTTTGGTTTTTTTCCGGATCCACCCTCTTCTGAGCACCCTCTCCTGGCTGGCACCACCACCGGCCTCTCTGGCCGCTGCTGCTCCTCCTCCTCGGTGGGCCCCTCGCCCTCCATCCATCCTAAAAGGGAGGCATTCCCGGGAGTCCATCCTCGAGTCCCCCTTTCCCACTGGATACACGCTACTCATGGGGTTTGACCACTTCTGTAGCTTCACCTCTGTCTGCGATTTCTAAATCTCCAGTCCCTACTTCTCCCCGTCCTGAGCTTCAGACCTGTTTCCCACCAGCCTCCAGTAATCTCCACCTGCAAGTCCCCAAGGATCGTCGCTGGGACATACAAACACGCGCACGGAGGTTGAGGATGGCAAAACGCTCGACGTGTAGGCGGGACCAGACTTGGAATCCAGTGGGTGCAGAGATTTGTCGCAGGTGCCGTATAATGGACACAGGGTAGGGAGGGGAGAGGTCAGAGGGTGACTGGGGCGGGATGCTGGCCAGGACACATTCTACGGCGAAGGAGAAACTGGGCGTCATCGCCCCCACACCTGTATTTACTCCTCCTCAGGCACCCACCTCTGGTGGCCATCCCCTCTTTCTTTTTGTGCCCACGAGCCCCATGGACAGCAAGGCGATCAAACCAGTCCATCCTAAAGGAAACGAACCCTGAATATTCACTGGAAGCACTGATGCTGAAGCTGAAGCTCCAATACTTTGGCCACCTGATGTGAAGAACTGACTCGTTGGAAAAAGACCCTGATGCTGGGAAAGACTGAAGGCAGGAGGAGAAGGGGACAACAGAGGATAAGATGGTTGGATGGCATCACCGACTCGATGGACATGAGTTTGAGCAAACTCTTGGATATAGTGAAGGACAGGGGAGCCTGGCGTGCTGCGTTCCACGGGGTGACAGAGTCAGACTCCACTGAGCAACTGAACAACCTCCCAGCTGGCCTCCCAGCTTTCCTTAACTCCTTGCCCTGACTCTCCTCTGTTAATCCCTGGGGACTGTTCTAACATAGAGATTTAATGACGATTGACCCAGAGTGATGAAGATATTTGCACAAATGTTGTCCTGAACTGCAAGACTTTATCCAACACTTGTTCATCTTCGTCTTCACCCGCACACCCAACAAGCATTTCAAACTCAGTGTGTCCACGGCTGAGCTCCTGACACCTTCCCCCAAAACCTGCCCCCACCAGAGACATTCCGCCTCGAGTCATAGTGATTCCAGCCTTCCTGGGGCTCAGGCTAAATGCCTTGGGGTCACTCTTGAGCCCTCTCTGAGTTCCACACCAACACATCCAATCTTTACCCAGATCTGCTGTTTAAACACTCAGATGACATCTTGCATCTGATTCCCTCTAACCATTTCCTGCTCTGAGACTTAACGATGTCTGCATTATTTAACACATCTTGCTGCTTCCCTGCTTTTTGCCTTTGCTTCTTAACTGCCTCACGGGTCTACTCAAAAGCTTCCAAACACTCCGATCTCCAGATATAATGCAAAGTCTTCACTCTTATCTGACCCCACCTGGTACCTCTCCAACCTCATTTCCTACCCGCCTCCCTTCACCTACACTCTGCTCAACCTCAGAGACACGCCTCATTCTCCCAACACCCCAAGAGGGTGACTGCATCGGGGCCTCTGCCTGGAATGTCTTTTCCCAGGTGGGCACAGGGTTCTTCCCCTCATTTGCTTCAAGTCTGTCCTCAAATGGCTTTCTCTTAGTCATCTGCTTAGTGAGGCTTCTCCTGGACACCCTATTTAAAATATTCCCCTACTCTTGTTAGCCCTATCTCTCGCTTTATTTGTTTCCACGTAACCATCTTGGCCTTCATCAACTTGTTCTGCTTCCTATGTGCTCATGTGTTTGCTTTTGGTTGTGCCTCGAGGCTTGAAGGATCGTAGGTCCCCAACCAGGGGTCTAACCCGTGTGCCCTGCAGTGGAAGCCTGGAGTTCCAACCCCTGGACCAGCAGGGAAGTCCTCGTGCTGGAACGTAAGCGCCACGAGGGCAGGAATCTTTGTTTCCGTCGCTGTTTCCTACAACAGTGCCTGACGCTTTACAGGGATTTGGTGGTCGCACCGCTGGATGAATGAGCGGGAGTCCCAGAACGGAGACTGAACGCGGTTCTGTAGCCTCTGGCCCGGAGCGCTTAGGGAGCGGGCAGCAGTGGAGGCATGATGGTCCCTGCAGGTGGATCCCCTAGTCCTGCCCTCTGACCTGTCCAGTGGCCAACTGGCTTTGACCTGACAGCGAGTCTCTGGCGCTCCCCAGACCCGCTCACCTGATCTCCAGATCCTTGGGTGCGGGTTTCTTCTCCCTCTTTCTACGCCTGGAAAAGGACAAGGGGAGGTAAAGGTTCGGGGAATGAGGCTGCAGCAGGGGTCCCCGTCTGTCCCCCAGGCCCCCCTCCAGGTGCGCCGTGAGCCCTGCGCAGAGTCTCACCTCCTCTTCAGGAAGAAGAGCAGCAGGCCCACCAGGACGAGTAACAGGAGGACGCTGACCACGGCTCCGGCGATGACCCCTGGGGAAGGTGAGGTGGGGGCTGTTAGAGCCTGGCGCTGCGTTCCTGCCATCCCCCAGACTCAGATCAGAGGCCCACGGGGTAGACTCGAGGGCAGAGGAGGGAGAGGAGAACGCGCCCCCACCACCCACCGACCCAACCTTGCCCCACAGCCTCTTAGTTCCCAAGTTGCTGATCAAAAGTCATCACTTGCTCGGGGGCTTCCCTGGTGGCTCCATGATAAGAATCTGCATGCCAGAGCAGGGGACACAGGTTCGATCCCTGGTCCAGGAAGATTCCACAGGCCTCGAAGCAACTAAGCCAATGCGCCATGACTACCGAGCCCAGGAGCTGCAACTCCTGAGCCCATGCACCACAGCTCCTGAAGCCCACATGCCCAAGAGCCTGTGTTCCGCAACAAGAGATGCCACCGCAGCGAGACACTGGCGCATCCCAACTAGAGAGGAGCCCCACCCCCCACAACTGGAGAAAAACCCTTGCAGCGACCAAGACCCAGCACAGCCAAAAACAAATAATTAATTTTTTAAAAAGCAACGAAGCACTGATTGATACACATTAGAACACTGGATGAGCCTTAAAAGCATTACACTAAGTGAGAGAAACCGGTCACAAAGGACCACATACTGTGTGACTGTATTTCTAGGAAAGATCCAAAAGAGGCAAATCTAGAGAGAGAGGTGTAGATTAGAGACCGTCAATGGCTGGTTGGTGGAGGACTGGGGAAGTCAGGGGGTAACAGGCTTAAAGGAGACTCTTGAGAGTCTTGTGAACAGCAAGGAGAGCAAACCAGTCCATCCTAAAGGAAATCAACCCTGAGTATTCATTGGAAGGACTGATGCTGAAGCTGAAGCTGCAATACTTTGGCCACCTGATGCGAAGAGCCGACTCACTGGAAAAGCCCCTGATGCTGGGAAAGATTGAGGGCAAGAGGAGAAGGGGACAACAGAGGATGAGATGGTTGGATGGCATCACCGACTCAATGGACATGAATCTGGGTGAACTCCGGGAGTTGATGACGGACAGGGAGGCCTGGCATGCTGCAGTTCATGGGGTCGCAAAGAGTCGGACATGACTGAGCAACTGAACAACAACAAGGCTTAAGGGGAAAACTTTTCTTTTCTTTATGGGATGATGAAAACGTTCTAAAACCGATGGCAACAATGGCTGCAAATACTGCGAATATGCAGCAGCCATTGGGTTATACCCTTTCAGTGGGTGAACTGTCGTATGTTATAGGAATCACATCTCAACAGAGCTGTTTTAAAGAAAGCAGGAAACAAAACACAAGCAGAGAGGACCCCCTGGGCAGGTGGGCCTGCCTCAGAGCAAGGCCTGAAGGGGTCTGGGGAGAAGGCCACAAATCCCCCGTCCCCGGGACCCCACTCACCCGCGTGCCCGCTCTCCACGTGGCAAGCCACCGAGGCAGATGGGGCCCTCATTTCATCCCAGACGGTCGTGACTGTGGCTGAGGAGGACTGAGCCGGCCTGAGTAACGACACCTTCACAGCATCCCCGCAGGAGGAGCTGTTCTGGGGGCCTGGCTGCCCCTTGACTTCCAGTTCAAAGGCCTCATAGCCTCCCTGGGGGCAGGACCAGGCCAGGATGACCTCGTGGCCCCCAGAGGTGATGACACAGGAGGTGATGTTGGCAGGATCTGGGGCTGTGTGCAGGAGGACGAGAGGCATCAGGAGGCTCCATCTGGGGGGACTTCCCACTGCCCCTCTCCCCACCAGTCAGGCCAGTTCTCTGAGAACCAGCGTGTCCTTTCCTTCCCCCAAACCAGAATACCTCTTCACCCCTCATTCTCGCACCCCTCACCCCTATTGTCCACACAGGGACAGGCCATAGGTCTCCAGAGACTACAACTCCCATGAGCCCTTTGACCATCCATGTCACTGCAACACATGATATCATGACCCCATGGCCTGATGGGATTTGGAGTCCGCTCACCTCTCACTGCTCCCAGGCCCGACCTAACCCCCCACCAGGTTAAAGGGAGCCCCATCTCACCCGTGGACGCATTGAGGCTCTGTTTGTAACCACGTACACCGTAGCTCTCGGCCCACACGTTGAAGCAGTACCAAGTCCCGGGCACCAGCGCCTCCACCGTATAGTGAGTCCTGTTGGTGCTGCCCGTCTGGTTGTCCTGATGTCCTTGAGGACCTCGCTTCCTCTGGGGATGTCCTCTGCTGGCCCAATGGACCCAGTATACATAGAACTGGGGCTGTGGGTCTGCAGGGGCTTCCCACTGCAGGGTGATGGAGCTGTCAGTCTGATTTTGCTTCTGCAGGGCCGTAACCTCGCTGGGAGCTGAGAAGTAAGGATAGAGACTGAAGGGGCTGGAGCCCCAAGGACCCCTCCCCTCCACCCCAAACCCGTGGTTCCCCAGTCTCCTCCTCCTCAAAGCAAAGCAGAAGTACCTAGGCATAGGAAGGGGTCTACTTGCTAAGGAGTGTGAACCACAGAAAAGTGGCCAGGGGTGGGGGGGCCAGGATTGCTCAGGCCCTCTGTCCGGGGTCTACAGCCCTGGGTCCCACCCATCACCATACCCTACATTGTCTGTCTCAAGCTGCCCCAGGGACAGAACCTTCTCATTTCTGGACATATCAACTTTCCAGGTGGAGCTGTTGACTCTGGTCTTTCTGGTGCGTGCGTGTGTGTCTCACATGTGTGTGTCAAGTCGTGTCCGACTCTGTGACCCCGTGGACTGTAGCCCACCAGGCTCCTCTGTCCATGGAATTTCCCAGGCAAGAATACTGAAGTGGGTTGCCATTTCCTTCTCCAGGGGATCTTCCCGACCCAGGGATCCTGTGTATCCTGCACTGGCAGGTGGGTTCATTACCACTAGCACAGTGGTAATTAACTAATCGGTAATTAACTAATTAACTAATGGAGACCCAGTGGTGGCATTGGGTCTCCATGGCTGCGAGCAGGCACTCCCTATCTGCAGCGAGTGGGGTCTACTCTTCGCTGCAGTGTGCAGGCTTCTCATTGTGCTGGCTTCTCTTCTTGTAGGGCACATATTCTTTCTTCATCGCCTGCTCATTGTGGCCCAAAGGGACCCTGGGCAAGGGAGGGTGCCACGTTCTCCTGTCAACTCTCCACCACCATCTGTCACCTCCCATTAAAACAAACAAAAACAATACGAATAGCGGCTGCCTCTCACCTGTGCAGGCATTGAGATGCACCGAGCTATTGAATCCATCCTTTACTGCGTACACAGAGAATTCGTACAACGTCCCGGCTTCAAGTCCTTTCACTGTGATGGTGGTATTTGTTGTGTTTTGAGATACAGTTGCATTACCGTCACCAGTCCACTGGACACAGTAGTTCTCAGGCTCAGAGCCTTCAGGCACCTTCCAGCTCAGGGTGATGGAGCTGCTAGTCTGATTCTGCACAGTCAGGTTGCTGATGGTGCTGGAGGCTGAGAAGTTAGGAAGAAGGATCTGGAGTTAGCAGGGGAGCAGGGGAGGGGAGAGTTGCTGGGTGTGTTTGACCCTCAGGGTGAGCTCCCAGGCCTGCCTCAGTGACAGGCCGGAAGACAGATGCAGGCTCATGGTCCCCATCAGCACCTCCTGAGCCTCAGTGTGCACATGCATCCCTGGGAGTCTCCTTACAGTCGGATTCTGACTCAGGTGCCCAGGGTGGGACGGAGGCTCTGCACGCACAGTCAGCTCTCGGGGGCTGCTGCCCATGCACGGACCACACTTGAGTGACAAGATCTAGAGCCGCGCTTTCCGGTAGGATTTCTGCAGCAATGCTGGTTCGGGGCTCCGCAGCCAGCTTCCTGGCAGGGGCTGGGGGCTGAGGACTGGGAAGGAAGGTCTGGTGCGAGCAGGGGAGTCCTGTCCCTTCTACCACCCCCCATTCCTGCCCCGTGTCCAGAAAGGACCGTTCCCATTGGCACCTGCTGTGGCCACTTTGTCCTCCACAGAGACACCCCCCACCACCACCACAAAGCTCATGGGCGTTGAGGTGTAGTGGCTTTGCGTGGGCTATGAACTCAGGCAGGGGTCACTCACCAGCCGCCCTGGCCCCTGTCCAGCTGCACAGGCCCTGGAGACAGCCCAAGGGGAGAATCAGATTCTGAGGCTCACCTCGCTTCACCCCAGGTGAGACGGCCGGCCAGTGACCCTCCCCGAGTGCCCCTGGCCCTGTGAGTCAGTGCTCCCGGAGGGCAGGAACAGGGCACCGCACCTCCTCCCCCAGGCTGGGCCCGACAAAGGTCAGCCCCACGACCTTCCCTTGTCTGCTTTGGGTGTGTGTGTGTGT
>NW_011476402.1:4118-7439 GCF_000754665.1 Bison bison bison | reverse complement strand
TGGGGTGGTGAGGCAGGGATGGGACTCCAGGGACCCCGGAGCTGGGGTTGGCTTCAAGCATAAGGTGCTGAGATAAACTGAATGGTTTCACTTCCTGAAAAATATGGCCTTGGAAGATTAAAGGCAGGGATCAAGAGACTGGGAATGAAGGAAGAGATTGAGGCTGGGAACCAGGAAACTGTCACCCAATCTGAGGGAGGGGGCTGGGGCCTGGACCCCGCAATCTGAGGGACGAGGGGCTGGGGGTCTGCACCCCTGGGTTTCAGAGAGAAAGGGCTGAGGATCTGGAATTCTTGGGTCTGAGGAAGGAGGGGCTGGGGGCCTGGACCCCCGGGTCTGAGGGGGGAGGGCCTGGGCCTGAATCCCTTCTCTTTATAAAATACCTGAGTCTTGCCAATAACCAACGTTTACTTCCGCAGCAGACACAGCAAGATCTTGAGACCAGGTGTATGTAAGCCTCCCTAGGAACCTCCCCCAATCCGGAAGCCCAGGGAAGGGTAAGCTCCGCCCCCCGCGGGGCCGGCGTTCTGGGACCCCAGCATCCCTTCCCCTCGGACCCGGGGTCTGGGGGACTCACCAGCAGCAGCAGGCTCCCCCAGGCCCGGAGGCCACCGCCAGCCCCGGTCATGTCTGCGGACGCTGCCGAGGGACCCAGGTGTCCCAGCCCCGGGACCTTCCACCTGCTGGACTTTACACGCAAGAATTCCCCTCTCCCAGTCCGACGTGAGGCCACAGGTCAGGGCAGAAAGGGAGGAGGAGGAAATGGAGGCTTGTAGCCTGAGGCCAGGCCCGCCCCGCCCAGCAGCCTCGGTCCTCACCTCTGGACGCTGGGCTCCGCCTGGCTTCGAGGTATCCCCTTTCTGCCCCCAGGTTAAGGCACCGCTTCCCACGGCCGGGTGAAGGCGCGACGCAGGTCCCGTGTGTGCGGGGTGGGATGGCGGCGAGGGGCCGCTCCGGGGCGGGGAGGGAAACATGCCCACCCCTCAAGTGGACCGTTCAGCACCAGACCGGCGTCTCATCGCCTGTCCTGCCTTTGGGCTCTGCCTCCCCTGCCCCTGCGAGCTCCGGCTGCCCTCAGACCGTCCCTATTTGCAGACCCACGGGCCACCGTTCTACCTGGGCCCGAGAGCATGTGGCTTCAATTCGAAGTGGCTCAGATTCCAAATCGACGGAACTGGGCACAATCCCTTGCAAATATGTGGTAGGAATAAGGGAGTTCGCATCAAGTCTTGGAACAACGTCCGGCCCTTTGAAGCCATTCGATAAAACTGCAGCCACACTTGCTGTGGGTTCATCCCTAGACCGCCGGTGTCCAGAAGGGCTTTTCAGAAGGGCTTTGCCTTCCTGATCATCTGCACACACAAGCTGCCGTGATCTCACTTATGGTCTGAAAGTGAAGAGAGCGGGTGAGGAAGGCTTCTGGGCAGGGCACGGAAGCGCTGGGCTCCTTCCCCACTTCCTGCCCTGTGCTCCTCTCCCTTCTCCTGTTCCTGAGTGACATCCTAGAAGAAACCAGTGATGCAGCAGGCACGTTTCTCTGCATTCTGTGACCTGATCTAGCAAGTTAATCCAACACAAGGATGGGGTCTTGGGAACATCTGACTTATAGCCCGTTGATCAGAAGCACAGATAACCCCAGGCTTGTGACTGGCGTCTGAAGTGCGGGTGGGGGGCAGGAGGGGGCCAGATTTGTAGGGCTGAATCCTCAGCCTGTGGGACAGCGTCAGCACTGAGTTGACTTGCAGGACGCCCAGCCGGTGTTGAGAGATTTTGCTTGGTGGGTGTGGAGCAAGCCCTACGCTGTGATTGCGTGCAGGGTCGTTAACTGTGTATCGTCATGAAACACTGAAGGATAAACAAGGTCCTACCTGGAGAATCCCATGGGCACAGGAGCCTGGTGGGCTACAGTGGGGCCACAAAGAGTCAGACACAGCTGAGGGACTAAACAACAAGCTAGTGATTGCCTTGGGCTGGAGGCGATGGGTGATTAGTTTAAGGCATGGGGTGTCTTTTTGGTGTGATGAAAATGCTCTAAGATTGCTAGTTGAAAACTCTTCTGAATATACTAAAAACCATGTCTACAGTTTTGGGTGGGCTGTTGGGTGGTAGGTGAAGAAAGTGAAAGTGTTAGTCACTCAGTCATATCTGACTCTTTGTGAACCCATGGACTGTAGCCCACCCTCCAGGCTCCTCAGTCCATGGGATTCTCCAGGCAAGAGTACTGGAGTGGATTGCCATTTCCTTCTCCAGGAGATCTTCCTGACCCAGGGATCAAACCCGGGTCTCCAGCACTAGAGGCAGATTCTTTATAGTCTGAGCCACCAGGGAAGCCTGAGAGTATCCCAGTAAAGCTGCCACCATAACATTTTTTTTCAGGAATTGGATACAAATGCCTTCAAACAGATCATGGTCACAGAGTGACCACAGACAACAATGCTATATTATAAATTACAAGGCTGCTAAGAGACTAGATTTTAATTGGTCCCACAATAAAGCAACAGTCGTCATGTGATGACTCAAGAGGTGTTAGCTAACATTCCGGGGGTACTCATACTGTGACGTATCCAAGTATCAAATCAACACTAGCGTGCCTTAAAGGTACACAGTTATGTCACCCCTAGCTCAGCTTCAAAAAACAGAACATGGGGTTCAGACAGACGGAGGCTGGAGATACTGCTCCTTAGCACTTCTCCCTGGGTGGGAGGCTTTCCTGGGGGCCCTTTAGGAGGGGAGAGGGTGCTCACTTTATTTGCCCTGCAGTTACTCTGTCGTGAGCTTCCCACTCTCCATGGCTGACAGAATGATGAGGGCCTGGGCAGCGCAGGAGGCGGTCCACGACCACCCAGCGGACGTGCGGCTGAAGGAAGGCACCCCGGCCAACGTGGCATCCGAGACTGTGAAGAGCAGGCACCCGCCCCAGGCAGAACACCTGCCTCATCTGACCTCAGGCGGTTCTCTGTGGTGAGTAAGGGGTCCTGGCCTGTAGGTGGGGCAGGGACTAAAAACCAAGGGTGGGTTCTGGGGTGGGGGGGGATCCTTTAAAGCACATCTTGGATGTAGCAGTGTCCTGCCATGAGAGTCCCTAAAAAAAAGCACAACACAGGTGTAGACGTCCCCGTCCCCTCTCTGCTATGAGTCCCTAAAAGCATATCATAGCTGTGGAAGTCTCCTCTCTCTTATAGTAGTAGTAGTAGTAGTAGTAGTAGTGAAGTCGCTCAGTCATGTCCGACTCTTTGCAACCCCATGGACTAGAGCCCACCAGGCTCCTCCATCCATGGGATTCTCCAGGCAAGAGTACTAGAGTGGGTTGCCATTTCCTTC
>NW_011476402.1:1087-3277 GCF_000754665.1 Bison bison bison | reverse complement strand
AGGGTCTTTGGAGATGTCATCAAGTTAAGGATCTCGGGATGACATCGCCCTGGACTTAGGGTGGGCCCCTCAATCAAACTGCTGGTGTCCCCAGGGGAGGGCAGCCTCGCGGAGGGAGGCCACTGCAGGAAGCCTGGCTGGGCTGTCCCGAGCTGGGGGGGGCGGGAAGGACCCTCCCCTGAGCGCGCCCTGGACGGAGGGCACCCCCACTGACACTGGGGGCTTGTGGGCCCCAGAACTGTGAGGTTTAACTTCTGTTAAGTCACCCAGCTTATGGTAATTTCTGACAGCAGCCACAGGAAGCTAACATTGGCCAGCCTCCTCCTGACCTCAGCTCAGTAACATCCTCATCTGGACAATGGACATGATGAATATGATGAATCCCCGCCGCCATCAAAGGGCCCTGGGGAGGGGGGTTACTCTACGCCACCCCCCCCAAGTCCTGGGCACCAGGACTGGGCCACGAGCAGCCTGCTGTGGGCACAGTTAACATCACTGCGTTGTACACACAAACACGTGTTCCCCAAGGGAGGGCCCGCAGCAACTGTTCAAAGCACAACCCTGCGAATGTACTGTCACTGAATCATGGGCTTAAAAGTGGTTAAAATGGTAAATTCTGTGCGGGGGATGGGGGGAGGAAAATGACTTATCTGCTGTTGTTGTGATCAGCCCTCCCCAAATGAACGGTGATGTCGCCGGTTCAATGCCCACTTTACTTTAAGCAACAGAATAAATCAGGGCCACAACATGCGGAGAGCATTTGGAGGCACAGAAGTAGGCCAGGGGCTGGGGGGACCCAGCATGGGTCTGGCTGAGGGCCTGGAAATCAGAACGCAGGGAAGGCAGTGGACTCAGAACTCCAAGAACGGTTTAGTCTCCAGATGAACCAGCACCAGCAGACTGGAGTCTGGGGGTCTTGCTCTTGCCCCCAAGGCTGTTTCTCTGGCTTCACTGGGGCCCAGGTCCTTGCAGGAGGAGAGAGGGTGGACGCCTGCCCACCTCAGCCTGGAATCAGTGGGACTTGAGTCTGGGGTTCTGGAAGGCCGACAGGGTGATGAGCATCTGGGCCGAGTAGTAGGTGGTCATGACCAGCAGGTGGCCGTGGGGCACACGGTAGGTGAAGGTGTTCCAGGCCAGCACGGAGTCCGAAAGCACGAACAGCAGGGCGCCCCAGTGGGCACTCCCGCCCCGGGCCAGGCCCCGCCACAGCATGGCGACCAGGACTACGGAGTAAGCCAGCAGGGGCCAGACCACTTGGGGTGGGATATGAGGATGCAGGAGCCGGAAGTAGAGGACGGAAACCAGGAGGAGGGGCAGCAGGAGGCCAGGCTTCAGGGGTGTGAGGCCGAAGGCCCGGAGGTAGAGCAGGTGGGCCAGGCCGAAGGCAGCCATGCCTGCAGGAGACAACGGCGGGGCGGGGCGGGCGCGCGCGCATGGTAAAGCGTGCTGCTCCCTGGCTTAACCCTACGGCCCTCGCCCCGAGGGAAAGGGCAGACCCCCAGTGCCAGCTCCCACAGTGGCCATACGGCCCCGTCTCCCAGGGTGGCCTCTTCGGCCGTCCCTTCTTCTGGCCGTTGGCCCCCAAACCGCCTCAGGCGCGCATCGCGTTCCATGCAGCTCTGCTCCGAACCGCCCGCGGACGGACATCCCAGCTTGCGGGGGCCCCGGCGGCTGCACGCACCTTGGCTCCTACACCTGCTAGCCCTCTGCCTGCAGGGGCACCTGGCTGGTACACGCGTCCCATTTCAGGCGTCCCTTCCACGTGAGGCTGGCCTCTGGCAGCGTGCTCGAGACCGCGAGCCCTGCGCGCTCACGCGGCCTCGGGGAACGCTGCCCGCGCCCATGTGGGAGGCGCGGGGGCTGGGGTCTGGATGCGTCTTCTCACGGCCGTGGGCTCCCCAGGGAGTTCTGTTGGGGAGTCGCCCCCCGACCACGGCATCCCACCCTCCACCCACTGAGGGGGCGTCAAAAAGGGACAAGGCAACACATCTCGTTACCCGCTCTCACCGTAGAGTAAGGCCTCAGGCCAGACGAGGCAGGCGTCCCCCACGGCCGAGCAAAGCAGGGCCCCTTGCAGGAGCGAGCGGTAGCCCCCGCCGGGGTGCGCGGTCCCCAGGAACTTCGCCAGGTAGAGGACGGGCAGGATCTTGAGCAGGACGTTGACCCAGGGCGGCTGGTCTGCGTTCTGGA
>NW_011476402.1:0-987 GCF_000754665.1 Bison bison bison | reverse complement strand
GAGCAGCCCCAGGCCCACGCGCGGCTGTGGGTGTTTCGGGGGTAAGGGGGCCTCTGAGCAGCTGCAACGCAGCCCAGCCCCCAGCTCCTGGGACCAGCCCCCGGCTAGAGCCCTCCGGGCCCCTGGGGGCCAGGCCCAGCCCTGCCCGGGGACCCCAGCCATGCTGCCCAAGGCAAGGGGCAGCCACACAGGCACCAGGACGTCCAGGCTCACAGAACCTGCCCCCCCTCCCCCCACCCCTGATTCTTCCAGGTCACTTGGGTTCCCAGGAGCACAGGCCCGGTTCCCAGCTCGGCGGCGCTCACTTGAGCTGAGAAGCGAGGTTTCCGGAGCAGCCCCTCCTTCCGGGCGTCCATGTCGGCCTGCGGCCCCCACAGTGGCCTGCATGTGGGCACCGCTGGCTTTGAGGGTGGTGGGGACGGCGTGTGGTTACACGTTAACTCAGGAGCGTCCTGTGGACTCTGGGACTGATAAGAGGCTCAGGGAGATGCTGCCCCGCCCTGGGACAGTCCTGCCTGGCACCGCTGATACGGCCCCCGCGGGACCCCAGTGTATCTCACCCTCCACGGCCCCTGCCTCTGGCTTCCTCCTTGCCTAGGGAGCCTGTCCGCCACGCCCCTCCCACCGGCTGTGCCTGGCGGCTCAGAGGGAAGGGGGCGCAGCACTCCAAGGGCTGCTACTCTATGAGCGAGGGGGGAAGGGCGGGGGACGCCAGAGCCCAGGGACAGGCCAGCGGCGTCCCCTCCCCTCGCGGCCCCGGGCCTGGCCGTCCCTCAGGAGCCCTCCACCCCCCAGCCCCACCCCGCCCCGCCCCCCTCGTCTGGGAAGGCCTGCCCAGCAGACAGCGGCACTGGGCAGTGTGCTAGCCCACAGGTGACTCCGGGGACGGCTCCCCGCGTCCAGCCAGCCACAGCGCACAGCACAGCCGGTCTCCGCCAGAAGCCACGGACCCCGGGCGCCTAGTCTGGCTTGGTTGGCTGCCCCCAA
>NW_011476401.1:17920-19290 GCF_000754665.1 Bison bison bison | reverse complement strand
GGGCTCCCCTCACTTGCAGCACCCCTCCCCTGGAGCTCCCATCACCTAGGGCTCCCCTCCCCTGGAGCTTCCCTCACCCAGAGTGCCTCTCACCTGGAGCACCCCTCCCCTGGGGCACCCCTCCCCTGGAGCTCCCCTCACCTGGGACACCCCTCACCTGATCACCACATCACCTAAAACACCCCTGCACTCACTTGGGGCACCCCTTACCTGGAGCTCCCCTCATCTGGTTGCCTGGGCACAGAGGAGTCTCCCTAGCCCAGGCAGCTGGGGGTCTCCAGTTCTGGAGCATGAGGGGGTGAGGACGAAAGGCACTGTGCCCTGAGAGGGAGCCGCAGTCACATCGGGGAGCGGAGCTGCTTACCTCACAGTTCTGCAGGCCCGACCTCCTCATGGGGAAGGAACGGCCTTTCCTTGGGGTGAGGTGTGTGCTCAGGGATCACAAACCTGGGCTCAGGTCCGCCCTCCCGGGGTGCGGCCTCAGACAAGCAGGTCCCCTCTTGGAAAGTGAGTCTGGGGCCCAAGGGGTCGCCCTGGAGATCCTCATGTAGTGCAGGTCAGGACAGCCCCATGCTCCCCAGAGGTCAGGCTGCCCTGGACCCGCAGGGAGGATGGACACTGTGCCCCCACTGCCCCTGATCCCCACCCAGAGGCAGGGGCCCCCCTGAGAGGGCCTGCGGGGGGGACCACGTGGCGTGGGGAGGCCACAGGTGTGTTTGGCGGTCCTCAGCACTCTGAAGCCCAATGGGAGCCCAGGGAAGTGAGAACCTCGCAGCGTGGGGCGGCCCTGGCAGCTGTGGGAGGCGGCGGGCGGTGGGTGCAGGCCTCTGCTGCCTCCAGCTTTTGCTCCCTGCCTTCCCTCCTCCTGGGACCCAGGCCCGACTCACCAAGGCAGGGGAGGGGGTGCGGGGGGTGGAGTGGCCAGGGCTGAGTATGACTCAGGGCCCAGCTGTCACCAAGCAACCCTGTTGCCTAGCAATGGCGGTTTCCCAGTAACGTTGTCTCCTAGCAATGGGATATTTTCCCGGGCCCTGGCTGGAGCCTGGCGGTTATTTTTAGCTCAGCTGCAAATCAATCTGCAGCTGCATTTTTGGCTCCTGGAGAAGATGCAAGGTGTATGTGGGGCGGCGGGAGGGAGTCAGTGGACTTCTCGTCAAGGGAGGAAAATTGCCATGTTTCCTAAGGTACAGGCTCATAGGTGGGCCAGGCCAGAGTCCACCTGGGAACGGGGTGGGGCGCTGTGCAGGTGAAGGGGAACCAGAGGTTGTTCAGGCTTCCCGCGAGAGCTGATAGATGTGACTGTCTCCCTGATGGGGTCTCTGGGAGGGCTGGTCCCTCCAGCACCCTGGGTCTCCTTAGGTCAGGCTGGC
>NW_011476401.1:12329-15177 GCF_000754665.1 Bison bison bison | reverse complement strand
ACTTTACTTAGCGTGTGAGATGAGTGCAGTTGTGTGGTAGTTTGAGCATTCTTTGGCATTGCCCTTCTTTGGGACTGGAATGAAAACTGACCTTTTCCAGTCCTGTGGCCACTGCTGAGTCTTCCAAACTTGCTGGGATATTGACTGCAGCACTTTCACAGCATCATCTTTTAGGATTTGAAATAGCTCAACTGGAATTCCATCACTTCCACTAGCTTCGTTCGTAGTGATGCTTCTTAATGCCCACTTGACTTCACATTCCAGGATGTCTGGCTCTAGGTCAGTGATCACACCATCATGGTTATCTGGGTCATGAAAATCTTTTTTGCCCTGTGCGCCCCTTTCTAAATTCGTAGTTGGGTAAAATACATATAAAGCTTAGCATCTTCACCATTTCCAAGTGCACTGGGGTGTCGAGTGTGTGTGTCAAACCCCTGTCACCACCATCACCCCCAGAACACTCTGTTCCTCCCAGATGAACACCCTGTCCCCATTAAGCACCAATCCCCCATTGCCTTGCCCCAAGCAACCTCCATTCTACTTTTCCACTATGAATTTGACTGTTTTAGGTACTTCATGTGAGTAGACTCATATTTTGTGACTGAGAGGCTTCCCAGGTGGTGCTAGTGGTAAAGAACCCACCACCTGCCAGTTCAGGAGACATAAGAGACTTGGGTTCCATCCCTGGGTCGAGAAGCTTCCCTGGAGGAGGGTGTGGCAATCCATTCCAGTATTCTTGCCTGGAGAATCCCATGGACAGAGGAGCCTTGTGGGCTACAGTCCATGGGGTCACAAAGAGCCGGACATGAGCGACTAACACTTTCACTTTCCCACCCGCCTTGCCTAGAGCCAGGGGCAACTGAGCCCTTGAGCCCTGTGTGTGCCTGGCTTTTCATTGACCTGGAAGGGCTGTGGGGCCAGAGAAGAGGCGGTGGTCTGCTCGGTCTGGCAGCAGCTCCAATGCCGCCTTCCCATTGGCGCCGTCTGCCTCATCTGTCAGGGTGGACTTCTGGCCCAGGGCAGCAGGAGGCTGGGCCGGGGGGACCTTACACCCAGAGACGGCAGAGGGTCTTTGTCAGCCAAAGCTCTCAGGGACCCCAAGCGGCCCAGTACTGAGGCTGCAGTCCTGGGTTTGGGCCTAAGGCCTCTGTAATCCGACCCCGGCTTTTCACCAGGCTCTTTGGGGCCTGTCTGCTGGGTCCACACCGTCAGGCGTGGTTGTCTGCCCCTCCCTTTTGTCTGGCCGTCTCTGCAATCCCCAGCTGATCACCACGCCGCCTCTCCTCCTGCCCTGGCCTCCACAGTGACACTGGCTGAAAGTTTCCTCTAAAAGAGTGGGCCCGGCTCTAGCTTGGCCCGACCTACCAGGGCCTGACTCCGGGGGCTAGGGCTGTTCTTGCTCCTGCTGCTTCGCCGAGCCTGAGCCCGCATCCTGGGGTTACCCACCTGGTATGTGGGGAGTCACCAGGGCCAGGCTGGGGAGAGATGGGGGATGCAGGCCCAGGAACCACTCTTAGAGAGAGCCCCCCAGATGAAGCCCCCCTACCCCAGATGTTCCAGTGGGCATCACTGCCGCCGAAGGCCTGGAGGACAGGGGCCGAGCAGGACGGCGTGCAGGGCGAGGCTGAAGGCGGGCGGGGAGTAGGGGGACCTTGAGGAGGTGACGCAGAACTCCCAGTCCGCGGAGCCCCCTCCCCGGCGCCTCCCGGGCCCCTGGCGAACCGCCCACCCCGAGAGCGCCGCTGCAATTGGTGGAAAGTTCGGGGCCCGCGGCGCGATTGGCTGTCCGGCCCGCCCACTGCCTAAGCCGCTCCCGGCTCCGACCCGGTGCGTGGCCGGCGGCGCGGGCGGTCGGGCTGTGCGGGGGCCGGGGCCAAGGCCCCGGCTGCTCCCGCCGCGCCCCCGCGCGTCCCCCGCGCCATGCCGACCCCTGCGCTGCTCTGCGCACTTTGCTTCTGCCTCTTGGCCGCGGCCGCTCGCGCCGGCTACTCGGAGGACCGCTGCAGCTGGAGGGGCAGGTACGAGCCCCACTGGAAGCCCCCACGGGCCAACCCCTCGGAGCTGTGTGAGCCTCTTAGGCGGGGGCTGGGAGATGTGTCGCCCGCCCTTTCGGGCGCTCCGTCCCGGCGCCGAACCCTTGCCTTTGCCACCTTCGTCTCCCAGACTCTGAACCCCGGGCCTCAATTTCGTTCTCCACCAAGTGGACGCGGCTCTTGGTGCTTGCGGGGACGGGGTGCAGGGGGAACGGGCTGACCGGGTGGGGACGCCGGCCGCCCGTCTCAGAGCCGCCTGTCCGTCCACAGCGGCCTGACCCAGGAGCCCGGCAGCGTGGGACAGCTCTCCCTGGCCTGTGCGGACGGCAAGATCGAGTGGCTGTACCCGGCCGGGGCGCTGCGCCTCACCCTGGGCGGCTCTGAGCCCAGCGCGCAGCCCGGCATCGTCTGCCTGCGGCCGACGCGGCCCTTCGCAGGCGCCCAAGTCTTCGTGGAGCGGACGGGCGGCGGGCTAGAGTTGCTGCTGGCCGAGGGCCAGGGCCCGGCCGGGGCCCGGTGCGCGCGCTGGGGTCCTCGCGAGCGCCGGGCCCTCTTCCTGCAGGCCACCCCGCATCCCGACCTCAGCCGCCGCTTGGCCTCCTTCCGCTTCCAGCTGCGGGAGGACGGGCGTCCGGAGCTGCCCCCGCAGGCCCGCAGCCTTGGAGCGGATGGTGAGTGCGGGTCTGGGTGGAGACCTGACTGTCCATCCCAACGCACCGGGGGAGAAACGGAGGCGGCCTGTCACAGGCAGGGCAGGTGGGGAGGGGCGGGGGGCAGAATCCTGGAAGGTGAGACCAGGCAGGGCCACCCGGTCC
>NW_011476401.1:10254-10468 GCF_000754665.1 Bison bison bison | reverse complement strand
ACGCTCTTCCGATCTACAGGCCTGGGAGCAGGGTGCTGGGGAGGGTGGGGGGTGGCCTGCAGACGGCATTACAGCGTCACCTGCTTTTGAGGTAACAGTGATGACCAATAAGAGCGCTGAATGGATGAGCCAGTGTGCATATGGTCCCCAGCCCCGGCCGCCTCACTCCATTCTGTCCTCCCACAGCCTCGGGACACACAGCTCCCGCTTCAGA
>NW_011476401.1:8341-10154 GCF_000754665.1 Bison bison bison | reverse complement strand
CCTGCTGCCAGACCCAGCTGGTGTAGGTGCCTCGTGTGGCCACGCCCACGTGGCTGCTCTGGAGTTCCCATGGGACAGACTGTCTAAGGCTACAGTGGCTGGGGGGACATACTTCTTCACTCAGACGGGCCGTGGCTGCGGGGACTGCTGAGAACTGTGAGGGGGAGCACAGCCACCCTGGAGGGCAAGCGCCCCTGGGTTCCTCCCACCTCTGCTGTTCTTAAGGCTCCTTGCGGAGCCTCTTGCTCCCCCAGACTCAGACTGGCAACCCCAGATTGCTCGGGGCTCAGGCCCCAGACCTCCCCTCCGAGTACATCCCGAGCGAGGCCAGCCTCCTGCCTTTAAATACCACCAACATGCTGATGACCCCACATTTGGATCTCCCATGGACCTCTCTCCTCGACCAGACCCTTGTATACTTGTTTCCCTCCCCCACCAACAGGGAGTATCTCAGTAAAGACCAGAGAAGAAGGAGTGGAGTGTGCTCTCCTGCCCCCTCCTCCTCTCTGTCTGCAAAGGCCCTGGCCAAGGAGAGCTTCCCCTCGGGACCTGAGGGGTGCCTTACCCTTGGCTCTTGGCATGATGGTCTGGCCAGCTCTCCTCTTCTTTGGAGAGAGGCCTACGGCCACACCCAGTGGTCACTGTGGATTGTCTCTGGGACCATCTGTCATAAAAATGTAGGGCAGCTGCCTTGGGGTGGGCCCTTGGCTGGACACTGGCCTCTACCCACCTGCCCCAGGAAGTGCCTCCGATGAAGCACCTCTGATGCACACATCCTCCTCCAGATTAAGTGTTAGCTTTGCAACCAGTTCAGGAGGAGCAGAAAGAGCAGGAGTGGGTGTGGCAACAGGACCAAAGGAGCCCCAGGGTGCTCTGGGAGGCACCAGAAATGCTTGGGCCAGGAGCTTCATGCCTGCTCTCCAGGAAGTGGCCAAAGGGAAAGGTGTGGGTGAGCATGTGGGCTGGGGCTATGGGAGCAGATGCCTTTGGGGCACCGCTGGGTGCGTGTACTTAGAGAGGTGTGCACCGGTGCCCAAAGGTGAGGGGCAGATGCAGGTGTGAAAGTGAAGGACTTGTGAATGTGCTCATGGGGGAGTCTGGGTAGGCGCTGTCATTCACTTGACCAGCTTTTATTGAGTTTCTTCTAGGTGTCAGGTGCTGTGCCAGGCACCAGGAATAATTTGAGGAACTAAAGAGGCAAGAATGGGATGCTGTGTAAGCCCAGTGCACGTCCTCCCTTTTTGGGGAGGGGCAGTGGGAGCCAGGAAGGAGGCAGGAGATTCTTGGTTGGAGGTGGGAGCAGCCCTCCTCCTCTTCAGTACTCAGGTCTCGGGAGCAGGGCACAAGGGTACCTGTCTTCCACGCTGGTGGCATCGGGGCCCCAGTGTGAAGCAGTCTGCACTTGGGAGGGGGGGGCTGCGGACAGTGGTATCCGGCAGGTCCACGTTGCCTGAAGCAGCGTCCGTCCCCGCTGGGCCTACTGACGGGCCATGGATGGAGGAGGAGCCTGTGTGCAGACAAGTTTCTACTACTCAAGGCCTTCTGGCCTCAGGAGGGGGTCCTGGCTCTGTCCTGCCAGTTCCCTCTCCCGTTCCCAAGTTCTGCCAGGGCACTTCTGGGAGCTCCATCTTTCTTTGTGTGTGTGATGCTTCCTGGAGAAGGGAGGTGGTCTCCCCAGTTCCTGGGGCTCTTCCTCCCACCCCCATGGCTGGGCCAGTTGCCAGAGGGTCCAGCCCCTCGTATTCGCCTTCCCTCCCGTCGCGCTGAGACAGCCATCTGTCTTCTCCGTTCTGCTGAATTCTCCTTGTCAACC